>NW_020954737.1:11980338-12057618 GCF_900497805.2 Vombatus ursinus | reverse complement strand
TCCCTTCCCTTCCCTTCCCTTCCCTTCCCTTCCCTTCCCTTCCCTTCATGAGTCACATGTATGTTTTCATACCTGGGTCTGGAAGGCTTGCCTCCACCTTTTGCCTTTCCCTAAATTCAACTTGAAAGCTTCTAATTGACTAAGTGATGGGATCATGGACTTAGGCTTGGCAGGGACCTTGAAGACCACTTAGTCTAGCCCCACCATTTTACAAATGGGGAAACTGAAGCTCAGGGAGGTCAAGTAACTTGTCCCAAGTCTACCCCATAGTGAGAAGCAGAACCCACATCTTCTGACTCCAAATCCAATACTCTTTCTTCTATAACACACTGCCTCTTGCCATTAAACTCATAGGAAATGCCCATCTCAATGCAGTGGTGAATATCCCTGGTACTTTTGGTCCAATGAAATGTACTTTATTGCCTTCTATCTCCCTTTGGAGGACACTACTAGAGGTATATGGAGTCGATTCTGAAAGCACACATTTGACTGATATATGGAGTTAGAGTTGGGTTATGAAGTAAAGTCATTGTCAGAATCCTCTAAGCTATAACCCTCATTCCCTCATCTCTGCTCCAGGATCCAAGCCCACCTATAAGCACAATATTTTCTCTTAGAGTCCTAAGGTTATTAATTTAAAACTGGAAAGTACCTTAGGTTCCCCAATCCACACCATTTGATTTTATTGATTGAGAAACTAAGGCCAAGAGATGTTAAGTGACTAGTCCACAGTCAGACAGGTAATAAATCTGAGAGTAAATGACAAAACCAGCATTTGAAACCTAGTCCTTTGACTTCACATTTATCACCCTTCCCACTGTATCACACTGCCTCCTTTTTCTAATCAATAAACATATATTAAGTACCTACTATGTGCCAGACACTATTCTAGGTGCTCTCCACCCAGCTCATGTTGCTGTTCAGTCATTTCAGTCATGTCCAACTCTGTGATTCCATTTGGGGTTTTCTTGGCAAAGATACTGGAGTGGTTTCCCATTTCTTTCTCCAGCTCACTTTACAGATGAGGAAACTGAGGCAGGGTGCAGTGACTTGCTCAGAGTCATCCAGCTAGTAAGTGTCTGAGGCCAGATTTGAACTCAGGGATGAGTCTTCCTGACTCCAGGCCCACCTGGCTGCCCAGTTCATACTGATTCCTAGATACCAGTTCCTGCCCAGGCAAACAAGCCCCATTTATTAGGTCACAGCTTTATTTGCTGGTGCATTTGTTTGTTCACACTTTTTTCATCCTCAATTGACCATTTTGAAATATTTCTTGTCCTTGTGCTTCCCATCTTAGGGTCCTTGTGCATGACTGTGAGGAACAGCTCCAAGAACATATAAGAAAAGTAAAGGGAGGTCAGAATCAGTATGAATAGGTTGATTCCAGTTCAGTTGTGAATCTAGGATTGGAAGGCTTCTCCTTGACTTACCATTGGCTTGTTGCTAACTGCTTAGATAGTTCAGTTTCGTATTGGAATATCTAAGGCATAAGAAGCTTATTTGGTAAAGAAATGGAAGAATTTTTGCCATTGTATGCTATAAAGTTTGGCTTTCAGGGACTCAGGCCACAGACTCTTAGTAACTGAAGAGGTCATAATCAAATGAAAACAGTAAAAACATATTAATGTTAAAAGGCAATTTTTTTTGAATTTGGGATTTCCTGGAAACCTTTGTCTAGACTGCTTCTCTGCCCCCTGTATGTCCTCGGTGAATCAGCTAAATGGTTTTAGAGACTTTAATGACCCTAGAATAGGTGATTGATGAGAAGGTCACTACTTTTTCTGTTTCCAGATATCTCCCCTGGATAATAGGGTCCTGTTGTTTCTACTTGCTGTCTCCCCAGTTCAGGAAAGTCTTTATTCATGGATCCCTGCGGTATTATCCCCTCCAAAGAAATCTTAGTAAACAAGTGATGTTGCAATCTTACTTCTTTAGGTGCTGTCAGAGGGAGTGGGAGATACTAAGTAGGAGAGGAGGACATGATCTCTTTGCCTTCACCAACTTACTCGTTCATCACTACTGTTGTCTACCACCCTCCTCCCTTTTCCTTTGGATTAGACTCATTTTTACTTTCCTATATGTCTTTCCCACTTAGTTGACTTTTTTCCAGCTCTATCCTTGGATCAGACTCAAAGGGACTTGAACATCCTTGTCAGTAACTTTTCTACCCCTTTGGCCTCACAGATCCTCCTTGAGTCTTTTGGCTGTCGTTTCTACTCCCCATTGGCCACTCATCAAAAAGGTCTTACCACACATAGACCCCGTCATTATGTGGCATAGTGGAAATCAAACAATCTGGTACTTTTGGTCCAATGAAATGGACTTTATTGCTTTTTATTTCCCTTTGGAGGACACTACTAGAGATATATGGAGTCTATTCTGAAAGTATACATTTGACTGATATATGGAGTTAGAGTTGGGTTATGAAGTAAAGTCATTGCCAGAATTCTCTGACAATGTCTGGAATCAAACAATCTGGGTTTGAATCCCAACACTGACAGTAGTTACTCCACCTTTATGAGCCTCAGTTTCCCATATGGAAAATAAGGATAGGGGCAGCTAGGTGGCACAGTGGATAGAGCACTGGCCCTGAAGTCAGGAGGACCTGAGTTCAAATCCGGCCTCAGACCAAACACTTGACACGTACTAGCTGTGTGACCTCGGGCACGTCACTTAACCCCGATTGCCTCACTAAAAAAAAAAATAGGGATAACAATACTTACACTTAGGTACTAGGGGGGTCAGTATTAACATAGATGAACATAAAGCCTAGAGTAGAAAGGGAATATTGTATGACTACAAATCTAGGTTCTGCAAATGACCTAAGGGAACTGGGTGTGGTTGAGAGCTTCAAAGACCCATTAAGGATAGAAAGCAGGTTTGGGGGAAGAGGTGAGCTAACCCACATGGTTGTTGTTAGGAAAGCTATTTACATACTTTTAATTAATATACTTGTGTGTGTATGTATGCATGTGTATATATTCCAGAGGACTGATGATAAAACATGCTATTCATTACAAAGAGGTGATGGATTTAGGGTGCAGAATGAGACATATATGCCTACATATATACACATATGTATATGTATAGCTATATATTTGAATATATGTATACAGCCAACATTTATGTATTTTACTCACATGTATATGTACATGATACACACATATATATGCATGTGTGTTGTGTGAATGTATATATATGTATACACATATATGTTTGTATACAACCACCAAGGACATCTGTTTTTGTTTTCTTTTTTTCCCCCAATTGTGTGAAGATGAGAGAAAAATAGATTTCTTTTTTTTTTTGAAGAGAATTTGACAGATGTGGGAGGTTGAATGCACTTTCAGATGAGGCCACTGTAGTATTAGTTTTACTTAACCACCTTACTTTGTAACAAGAGACTTCTCATGAAATAGGAGCGATTTGTAAGTGTTTGTAATGTAAAAACAAAATCTATGAATAAAACTTAAAAAAGAAAAAAGATATAAACATTTGGACTATTATCATTCTTTTCAACTCTTATGATGATTAGCCAGATGCCAGGATGTCTTAGCCAGGAGTCTTTGGAGAATACAATGCTTGCTTCCACCTACCATCGAAATGCTCTCCTGTGCCCAAGTCATTGCTTAGTCTTTTCTTCAAAGGGACAGAGTTGGCCTGAAAATTTGATGGATCAAAAATTAGTTGTCTTATCTAGTCCTCTGTTCTGCCGGCAGAAAAATCTTTTCCTCTGTCTCATAGCCTGTTAGCTTAGCTTCTTCCCCAAACCTGCTTTCCATCCTTAATGAGCCCCTGAAGCTCTCAACTGTACCCAGTTCCCTTAGGTCATTTGCAAAAACTAGATTCAAAACCATTCTGTATGCCCTTTCCACTCTAGGCTCTATAGTTATCTATATTCATATAGAACTTTCCTAATACCTTACACTCATTTCTTTGACAGAGTCCAACCTGCTAACCTCCAAACTTGAAACATCACCCTTTCCTTGATTCCTGATCTAAGGTAGTTGGTTTAAAGCTCCACGACAAGAAATAGAAATTTCATTAAAAACCTGCAAGGCAAAAGTCAGTGATCAAAGTCCAAGACATGTGAAGTCAGGGTCAGGAATTAGGAGTCGAGCTAGGGCATCAGGCAAGTGAGAAGTGAGTACCAGACATATGAGCAATTTCAGGTAGGTAATATAGAGTAATCATCAGAACCATCCTGTAAGGGGAAATCAAATGAATCTAAATCTGGGATCACAAGTGGGAGCAAAGGTCAAGGCAGGAAAGAAAAAAAATGATGACCCTATCCTGCTTGGATGACCCTGAATTACTTTATGCCTATGGAGCTCAAAGGGCAGGTAATGAGTTCCCCCTTGGCTGGAGGCCTTCAAGCAGAAGCTGAATTAACATTTGTTGGATGTGTTATAGTAGGGGATACTTTTAGGATAGGAGTTGGACTAAATGGACATTTAAGATCCTTTCCAGCTCTAAAATTCTGTGAGTCTTCGAGAACAAGAAGATAGTACTATCAAGAATGGACTGCCTCCTTAACCCGGCCTCCCTCACCCTTACCCTGAGAAGGTGATTGACTTGTTCACCAGTCACATAGAAAGACAGTGCTGTCTAATGGACAAAAAAAGATCCTTGGAGCTAGGAAGACAAGGGTTCAAGACTCATCCCTTAAATTTACTGGCTGTGTGACCCTGTGACCCTGGACCCTGACCTCCCAAAGCTCCAGGTAATTCTCTAAGGCTACAGTATTGGCCCCTAGGTAGTGCAATGGATAAAGCCTTCGGCCTGGGGTCAGGAAAATTCATTTTGCTGAATTCAAATCTGGCCTCAGACACTTCCTAGCTGTGTTACCCTGGGCAAGTCACTTAACCCTGTTTGCCTCAGTTTCCTCATCTGTAAAATGAGCTGGAGAAGGAAACAGCAAACCACTCCAGTATCTTTGCCAAGAAAACTCCAAATGAGGTCATGAAGAGTCAGACACAACTAAACAACAACCAACAGCAGAGAAGATGCTGAACTGAATTAGTAGAGGGAAGTTACTTTACCCAGGAGTTCCATGGGTGAAATCACAGGTCCATGTGCTCACATAGCTAAAATATTTTAGAGGCTGCTGCACTTAATCTAATACTGACTCTGAGGCCAGCTCTCTATTTACTACTCCAGCCTGGTTCTCAAAGGGGAATGGCTAACAGAGAGAAGTTAGCATATATTTCTACTCTAGAAAAAGTAACTTTTATCGGATCAAGTTCTGAGTGTTCAAGGCCATTCCTGTTTATTCCCCACTCTCTCTAAACTGTTTCCTGCTCCATTTAGATGGCGTCCTCGTGGTTTCACATTCATGTCATGCTCATTCCTGCCTTTGTATATGTAGTCATGTTCTTTCCTTTGCTTATAATTTCTTTTCTACTTCTTCCACCATTCTAATTGTATCCACCTTCTCCATGAAGCCTTCATGTCTTTATATCATAGTCATTTCTGACTGACCTCTCTCAAGAAGAACAATTAAGTCAAATCATATGATACAAAGACCTTGTCTTCCAAGGTCTAGAATATTCTAACCTCATTTCCCTCCACTTCTCTGCCATGAGGGAGGAAGTATGTTTTGTTATCTCTCCTCTAGAAGATTCATTGATTTTTCCATTACCTAGAGTTTATATGCCTCTGTTGTCCTAGCATGTATTTTTCTCTTGGTTCTGCTTATTTTGTACTGTTCCAGTTCATATAAATCTTCCCATGTTTTTCTGAATTCTTCATACTCATAATTTCTTACTGCACAAAAATATTCCATTACATTAATGTACCTCCATGATATATTTTAAAGATCATGTCATATCTGCTCTTCATTGTATCATATCACATCTTAGCAGCCCAGGCAGTGGTAGGCCCAGATCAGCCATACTTCACTCTCTAGTAGACATTGGCACCATACTTTATCTACCTTTTCCCTTCATCCCTGCATCCATCTTGAATGACTGACAAATTCTTCCAGGAAGCTCTGGCTCCTCCAAAGGGTCCAGAGCAACTATCCTTCATTCTCCATGAATATCTTCCTTGCCTCCTTGCACTTCACTTGCCTAATTAGAATGTAAGCTCCTTGAGGTATCCTCTTCTTTTTTGCTTGTATTTATATCTCTAATGCTTAGCACAGGGCCTGATACATAGTAAGCATTTAATAAATGCTTATTGACTTGACTATCTAAGGCATGCTATAAAATTTTTAAAAGTCCCTCTTGGACCTGACTTGACCTAGTTAATCAATATTCTGGCTTCTCTAGAAGGAGAGAGTATGATCAAAGTTTAGTTGCCTGCACAGCTGCAATATTTTGTTCAAACCAGTTTATTTTGGCAGTGATTTTGCTTTAAGATCCTCAGTACCCTGGACTTTACAAATGAGAATTTTGCAAATGAAGTGAACACTAAAAGGGAGTAGCCATCACAGCAGGAAGAAATGTGAAAAAGTACCTTGACTGGGTTGGAAGCTAGATTCTTATAACTATTGAACTCCTCCCCTGCTCTTCTAGCCCCATACAGCCACCGAAAGTTTAAACTTCAAAAATGGTGAAATACACGCCAAACATTTGTTTGGAAACAGTAGCAACCCTCTTGCTCCATTTTCTTCCCACCAAGCATTCAATTGATCAGACTGGTAGAGGGGTTATAAGAAACCAGGCCTGCCATCTCTGTTTCAGTACACACTGATCAAAGTCATCTTTCCTGGGCAGAGTCACACCCACTGCTCTTCAGTCCACTCACTACCTGCAGGAGCCACACTTAGGCTGCCTGCACATTGTAAATTATCTAGATGAAAACTGAGGGGGAAAAAGAAAGTAGTCAGTCATTTTGATGCACCTGACTGTTTTGTCTATGTTACATCAGGTATCCAGACATGAAACATCTGGTGCTGCGTAAATATCCAAAGATAGCCTGCATCTCAATATTTGGGATCCTGTGGTAACTAAGACTCAGATTTTCTAATAGATAAAAGAAAATGGAATCTCAACTCAACATCCCACCTGGATTGTGCATTATAATTTTTTTTTCTTTTTGATCCTGCCCATGACACTGCCTTGGACCTAGTGGGTGCCGTTAAATGTTTGTTGAATGGATTAATTAATAAAAGGAAGTAATAGTTTAATTACTGCAAGTCAGAACTGGAAGGAATCTTAGTAAAATCGCCTCAGACAATCCTGCCATTTTACATATGAGGAACATGAGGTCCAGAGATTTTAAAAATAACTTTCCCTATTTAGTAAGGTAAAGTGTTTAAACTTGAATCCAGTTCTTTTAACTGCAATTTCAATGCTTTTTCCATTATACTAGTTGTTTTCTACTTCTTTTTTGTGTTGTTCCTTGAATCCCTTTCAATAAAAGCAACAAAAAAAGTGTTATGAGTGCCCAGGGTAATAATATAATGTACTACTCATAATATTCTTTTAGACTTATTCATTAAGTACTTACAATAACTACAATAAAAACTTTTCCTCAAAAAAGCTCCAAATTGAAAGTATATTATGTAATTATAAAATATAAATTTTTATTCTATCTATAATTATGAACATTCTAAATATAAAATTATAAAACTCTAATTATAAAACAATTACATATATACTAATGGCTATACTGTGCTAATTTCATTTGCATCTACCACTTGAATTCTTTTAGGCCTCAGTCAGAAGAGCATATTTAATCAAGTAACATGAACCTGTCTTCATATTGGTGGTACCTAGAGGTGCTTCTGGGAAGAAGCCAAAAGAGAAAAGCAAATAAATCTTGCTACCGGGACTCAAAATTTGCCCCATTGGCAGCATGCAGATGTGGTGGGTGTAAGGAAAAGATAATTTTGCAAAGGAAGGATAAACCCACAACAACCACACCCAAATATAGTGCTATGTGGGAGTATGGCACATAAGGCAGTCCTGGAAGGTGTTGTCAAAAAGTGATGAACTGTATAGTCCTAAATTTATTGGCAGAAATAGTAATGAATCAGCAGTCTCCCCCATGAAATGCATTGTGGACCTTGAGATTGTCAGAAACCTTAGGGGAATCCAGTGGGTACTTGGAAGAGCTCAGGTACGATACAATGCAGAAGTAAAGACCCACAGGGGGAACCATGGGGGAACAAAATATCAGGAAAATTATTTCCTGTGATAATGTGGAATGCTCCATCTGGGTGATGGATAATGGAACATTGGAAGCAAAGAACCAAATCTTGATTTATCTGTTAGCAGGGTGAAAAACCATATGTGTCTCCTTAATCTCTCTTAACCCATATTTTTCTTCACAATATCTGAAATCACAAGTTTATCATTATTTTCTTCATCCTTTTTTCCCCTCTTTCATCCTTTTTGAACATTCTGGCCTCCTCTCGGCATCTCTTCCTTAATAACTGGCATGTCTTTTTGTTGGACTTGTGAAAAATAATCCATCTAGAAGTATTTATTAGATACTTCCCAGAAACCTAGCACTGTCAACTACTTTAGGTCACGGGTATCTAAGCTTTTTCAATCATAGTCCATGTGATAACAAATTCATACCTATATCAAGGGGATATGTGATTTTAAAAATTATAATGACTGATACAAGAGAAGCAGCATGGTACAGTGATTAGAGAACTGTCCTCTGACACATACTGGCTTTGTTACCATGGGCAAGTCACTTAACATTTCAGTGTTCTAGGTAACACTCTAAGACTCTTAAGTAGCAGAAAATGTGCCAGCTTGATTTGGTCAGGGAAGCTTCCTTGTGTCAGAGAAATGTGACTTCTTTTTAGATCAATAGGGTAAAAATATAAGCAAGTTTTAGAAAAAGAAAAGTGTGAGCTGGAGTCATTGAAGATTTCATGGAAGAGGTTGGTTTAGAATTCCGCTTTGAAGGATGTTTAGGATTTCAATAACTATAAATAATGAAAGATAACATTCCAGAAAGGAGTAAAAGTGTGTATAGTGGAATGAAGGGGAAAGGGGGAGGAGGAGCATGGTGCATGGTAGAGTAAGACTGACTTGATTTAAGGAAACATTCTGGAGATGTATGAGTAGAAAATTAATTATGTTAGATTGGAGCAGATTAGGAAGAACATTTAAAAGACAGGCAAAGGATTTTTTGGACTTGATGTGAAAAACAATAAGAAATCATTTAAAGTTCTTGAGCAGAGTAGTGAAAGCCATCCACCCATCCACCCATCAATTCATCCATCCAACCATCCATTCATTCATCCATCCATCCCACCATCCCACCATCTATTGGAGTACATAAAATGAATAACAACTCCTTCAAGGAGCTGACAAACTAGTTGGAGAGACACAGGGAATTAGGGAGTTCTAGATAGTTTCACAGGATAATGATGAATGGTGCAGCTCTAAATTTACCCAGTAGAAATACCAATGATACAGCAGCTTAGAAAACTAATTTAGTCTTAGGCTACATTGGTCTGGGACCTAGGGAAATGATAGTTTCTTTGTATTTTTCCCTGGTGAGACCATATCTGGAGTGTTCAATCCTGTGTGCCCCATTTTAGTATTAGTCAGAAAGTATCTAGAAGAGGGCAATTAGGATAATGAAAGGTCTTGAGATCATGCCATTTTAGGATCAGGTGAAGGAATCAGGGAAGGTTAGCCTGGAAAAGAAAATAATTAGTGGGGACACAATAGATACCACCTCTATGTTGAAGTATTGAAGGGCTGTCTCTTGGAGGAGAGATTAGGTTTTTTCTGCTTGGCCACACAGGGAAGAACTAGGCACCATGGATGGAAGTTGTCAAGAGGCAAATTAAAGCTTGCTTTAAGGAAAAGACCTCAACTTTCTAACAATTAGAGCAATGCAAAAGTGTTATGGGCTACTTTTGGAGGTAGTAAGTTCCTCATCATTGGATGATGAGCATTGGAGGTCATGAAGGAAAGAAAAGCTGTGTGACTCTGTCAGGTAAGTTGTAGGGGGGATTCTTTTTTCAGCTATGGGCTGGACTGAGACTGGCCTGCTGAGATTCTGTGAACCAACTCTTTGATTTATGTACTATGAAATGTTAAGAATCAGCCTCTACTTGGTATTATTTATTCTTTTCGTCTGCTGATGTCTTGTCTCCCCAGGGAAACAGAAGTTCTCTTGGGTGGGAGAGAACTGTGTCTTGTTAAGCCTTCTTTCTATACTTCATTATGTATGTAGTAGACAGGTAATAAGCACTTGATCAACAATACAGTACAATAATGAAAGGTGTCACAAATGACATAAAAGCAATATTTTAAGAAGGGTTAGCATGCTTCTTCCTCCATCCAAATGACTAGAACATGTTCCTAACCTATTTTCTTCTGCACCAGTTATATATCCTGCCAGTTAGTGAACTAATATAAAGTGGCAGGACCTTTAGAGGATATGGAGATTAGGACAAATCATATTATGAATTCTTTCTGCCCTCACCCCCATTAAAACATTTGTAAACTGATAAAATTTGGTTAGAATTAAAATCAAGAATAACCTTAAAGGAAAAGAAAAAGGACAGCATATATGCTGGGACATTTATAGAAGGGGTAAAGGAGCTATTTTTGCCAAACAGTAAGCTCCCATTGCCAATGCCTTGGTGGTGGTTAGGATTTTTTTAAGAAGGAAGAATGGAAGAATTAAATGTCTATTTTTTTATGAGCTCATTATGTTTTTTGCTTTTTTTTTTTAAGTACCAGATGGCAGCCCCACCTCCTTCTCTTACTTTCACCTGCTATCCCTAGAGTCCTGGTGCAGCCTCAACCACCTGGTTCCAGCCTTAGTAAGGGGCACCCCAAAGTGCAGGCCTTGGGGGAAATCAGTCTGATTTGCCATTGTTTAGGAATGGCAGCCCTGGGGAGTGTTAGAGAATAGCTAGTTATCTGGAGTGTGGAATGTGTGATAAGGAATCTCCTAAAAAAAGAATGGAAAAGGTATAGGAGTCAGATGATAGGCTCATAGATTTAGAACTAGAGCAGTCTAGAGATCATCCCATTCAAGCTTCTTGTTTTACAGGTGAGGAAAACAGATACTCTTAGAGGTGAGGTGCCCAAGATTATACAGGTAGTAAGTAGAGTCAGGATTTGAACTTAGGTCCTTTGACACCAAATATAGTGAGCCTGTCTTGGAACCATTGGGAGGTATCAATACAGAGAACTTCTGAACTTCTTCAGAGGTGAATTATGGGAAATCTGTCTTATCCCCTGTGTCCTAGATAGCACAGAGCTACCTAGGGGAAGATATTTTCTGGTGTTTATGGGGAGATAGCTATGGATATGTTTGAGATTCTGGAGAATCTTGTTTTTTTTTTAGTAGGAGAAAAACAAAGTTCTTCAGTTCTTTAGGACTGTGGGTTTCATCCTAAAGGCAAGAAATGAAAGTTTTTGAGCAGGGTTGTAACATGATCAGATCTGTGCCTTAGGAATATTAGGAATACTTGGGAATTTTGGCAGCTGTGTGTACAGTATATTGGAAAAAAGAGAGAATGGAAGTAGGAAGATAAATTAAGAGGTTATTTTTTATTGTTGTTCAGTCATTTCAGTCATGTCCGACTCTTTGTGACCCCATTTGGAGTTTTCTTGTCGAAGATACTGGAGTGGCTTGCTATTTCCTTTTCCAGCTCATTTTGCAGATGAGGGAACTGAGGCAAACAGGGTTAAATGACTTGTCCAGGATCACACAGCTAGTAAGTGTCTGAGGCTACATTTGAATTGATGAAGAGGAGTCTTCCTGAATCCAGGCCCAGTGCTCTATCCACTGTACCACCTAGCTGCCTTTAGGCTATTACATCGTTGTTGTTTGTCCTTCATTCTCCAAGAGGACCATGACATCAGGAAGGTGATGCTATGACTTGCAAGTGAATTGGATGTAAGTAAGGGAGGGCTGTGTAAGATCATCAGCCTTACTTTATCCTCCAGAGCAATCTGGGTCCAGTGGCAAGATACAGATCAGGATGACTGGAGATGGGCCCAGAGGAAAGAAAGGAAGAGGAATTGAATTAGAGCAGTGGCCATATGAACAGGAAAAATATAAAGAATTGGAGAGATGTTCTGGACATAAAAGTGAGATCTTGCCATTGATTGAATATGGAAGGTTGGGGGGAGAGAAGAGTCAAGCCTACCCCTAATCTCAAGGTGAAAACCCACACTAGATGAGAAGCAGACCCTATCCCACCCTACAAATGCAACTGGATAGTATAGTGAATATTCTATATCATCCAGTTGCATTTGTCTTGAAATTAGGAGTAGGCACCTAAGTGGTTATCGAAAGGATGGATGGAGGACCAGTTCTGCCCAAGTTATTTTGCTCTGGCTCATTCCTTTCACTCCCACTCTCACTTCTCTATAACTTGTCTTGAGGGCACTCACCCATGGTCCAATGGAAAGAATATGGCCTTTGGGGACCAGCATTGAACTTTTTCTCCGATGTTTACTACTTATGTGACTTTTGGCAGCTTACTTAGCCTCCCTAGACTTTGGCTTCCTTAGCTACAAAATGAGAGTTGGATCTGATGGCCTCTGAGGTCTCTTCCTATTCCATCTAGATTTATGATCCTTACTATCAGAAAACTTTTGAAAAAATCTTTCTTGTATGGAAATGGACATAAGATGAGCTTATGGCACCCTGCACTCAATATTGCCTGACTCGGGAGTAGGGAACGGGCAGACTCCTTATCCTAATCCTCCTTATCCCTAATATTTTCAGTACCTCCAATACCACTTCTGATATACACCAAGTGACGAATAGTTGAAAGAACTAATGATGTTTAGCCTAGAGAAGAAAAGACTTTGGGGGTATGAGGGGGATGTCTTTAAGTATTAAAGGCCACCATGTGAAGAAGGGATTGGATTCACTCTCTTTGGTTATAGAGGTCAGAACCATGAACAATGGGCTGAAGTTTCAAGGGGGTCAAATGAGGCTTTGTGTCAGGAAAACTTCCTAACAATTAGAGCTATCTCAGTCTGTAAAATTTGCCTTGACAGGTGGGAGGTTCTCCCTCCTTGTATATTTTTCAAGCAGAGCCTGGACAACCACCAGTCAAATGCTACAGGGATTCCTTTTACAGGATGAACTAGATGGCTGCCATGATTCCTTCTTTTGTGAGAGCCTGCAACCTTGTAAGACCTGTCAATCTATTTTCATTTTACCTCATGGGGGCACCAGTCAGTATAGATGCTGACAAACATTCCTACAACAAACTACTTTATTTTCCTTTTTTTGAAGAATTATCCTGATATATTTTGTTTTTATATCACCTCCTATTTTTGAATTCATCTTTTCCCTCTTCTTGATCTAGCAAACCAATCCTTTGTAACAAAGAATTCTTAAAAACAAGGAAAGAGCAGTTCTTCAGATATAACCAACTTATCAACTAAATCCAACAGCATATGCAACATAACATACCCATAGCAACAATCTTCCACACTGTCCCACCTCTACAAAGACAGAAAGAAGGTACATTTTTTTCCTCTTTCTTTTTTTTCAGGGACAAGCTTGGTAATCATAATTACATAGCATTTGGTTTGACAAAACAGATCAGTTTTATCAGCATTGTCCAAGTGATCAGGAAAAGGCTTTTGCTCAGAAGTGAGTTCTCTAAAGAAGCTACCAAATGCTTGTAATGTTGTGGTTTGGGAGTTGTTTTTTCACCTGATCCTTAGAGCATCCTAATTCTGCATCTCACTTGGGAAATCCAAATGCAGCCAAGGAACAACACACAGGGTTTGATCAAATAAATTTGCTCAAAAAATTATTTTGCCATGTCAGTTATCCTTGGAGAAACAATAGGATCATCTTCTCATCTTATCTCTGAGAATTACCTACTTAAAACACAATGTAGATAAATTGATTTAGTTTTATGCAAAATTAGGAGCCCAACTGCTAAATTTGACTGAAAATCACTAAGGAATTTGACCAACTATCTTTTCTGATTGTTGATGTCAAATAATGGGGCAACTAGGTGGTGCAGTGGATAGAATACCTGGCCTGGAGTCAGAAGACTCATCTTTGTGGCTAGCCCCAACACTTACTAGCTGTGTAACCCTGAGCAAGCTACCTCAGTTTCCTTATCTGTCAAATGAGCTGGGAAAGGAAATGGCAAACTACTCTGGTATCTTTGCAAAGAAGACACCAAATGGGGTCATGAAGAGTCAGATATGACTGAAATGACAGAATCACAACAACGTGAGCTTAACTAGTTTGGTACCTATGTAGGCAAAAAAAGTTTGATACAATTAGAGCTAGACAAAAGTGGAGTGGCCTGTCTCAGGAGGTAATGGGTTCCCTGTTCCAGAAGCCTGGGAGCAAAGACTGGATTTTTTGGAAGAGAATCTTGTTTGAATACTGGTTGGATTGATGAACTGGAGCTTCTTTTGGACTCTAAGATGTTGTCACTCTGTGAAACAAAGAAAAGAATTCAGAGAGGTAGGAAAACATCTTTAGTCTCAAGGACACTAAAGGAGTAAAGGATTTCTATAGAAGGATTGACCAACAATGTCAAATGCTGCAGAGGGGTCAAGGAGAATGAGGACTGAATAAAAGTCACTGGATTTGGTCATTGGTAACAGAAATGTCCCTGTTCTCACTCCTTTTAAGGAAAAAAATATTCTACATTTTTCTTTAAAGCCTAGGATAAGTTTCTCATCCTTTTTCCCTTTTCCCTTTCATTGGTAGGAACTTGAAATCTCTTTTGAAAGACAACTTTTTGGATACAGCCAACTCTATTGTTTTATTTGTATATGCATCACAGAGGAGGTAATAGTGGATGTGTCATGACTTACCTTGTCACTGAACTGTCAGGTATATTCCCCATAAATCACTGTGCATTTAGTGTGTCATTGTTCAAAAATATAGTAATTTCCTCAGAAGCTTCAAAAGTGGATACTTGCCCTTTTGCTAAATTCAATTCAATTCAACAAACCTGAATTAAGAATCTAATATGTGCAAGGCACTGTACTAGAAACTTGGGGAAAACAAAGTAAAGACAAAAAGCACAGTACTTGTCCTAAAGTAACTTATGTTTACTGAGAGATATAATTCATGAAGACATAAATAAATACCAAGAAATTTGAGAAGATAGTATTACCAAATGGAGGGAAGGTGTTAAGAAAGACCTTACCCATGAGTTGATATTTGAACTGAACCTTTTAGGAAGATAAAGATTTTAAGAGGCAAAGATAAAGATGTAGGATATTCCAAATTTTGAGACTGTGCTTAACTCCCTTTCCTCCCCTACCCCCAACCATCGTGGGTTAACTCAGATATTCATACTTGCAGGTCTAGTTTCCCTAAGAAAGACCATGTAACCATAACATTCTAATTCTCTCCAGGTCCTAAAGGTAATTGTTGAAGGGTGTCAAGACATTAGAAGACACCCTGTTTTCCAGAGCTAAGGCCTATCAAGCAAGCTGTGCCCTGAACTTGGCATAACAACAATCCTTTGTGCTCACTCTCTGGATGATCTCACCCTCTGGCAAAAATCACATGATTATTGTATTGTTTTGACTAGCACCAGGTGTTCTCTGAGCTCAGATGAGCACCTCACTGTATCTGTGTTCTGGTGATGAAGTCCTGCCATGAATCAAACCTGTTTCATTACTGCTGTTACCCCTTATTATCAGGGCTACAGCTCACTATGTAACCACAGATATAAGTATTGAGATCTGCCTATACAAAAGAGGATCTCCACACTAGGGGCGGGGTTCTAATAATGTGTCCTTACTTGCAAGCCATTTCCCTCACTTTGAGATTAAACTTCTGTTTGATTCCTGACTCTCCTGTCTCTAGCCTGCTTTGTTCAGCTCTAACCACCCATAGGTTAGAGGCCAGTTTGGTGCAGTTGACATTAATTGGTGGCAGAAGTGGAATTGGATACAGAAGCAGGCCATTGCTGGTAGTAATGTGAATGGACCAGGCACCACTAGAGATTTATTTCTCTAGAGTCCCACTCTCCCTTATCTGATGAATCCTCTGCCCTTGTCCTTGCTCCAAACTCCGAGCTCCTGCCTTGGTAGAACTCTCCATTCTTTTTGAGGAGAGCTCCGGGGCCCTCTGCTGACCCAATTCATTTTGGGTCTCTCTGGTAAGGATATCATTTCTGCACACTCTGTTCTCCTAAACAACTGTTTCTGCCTGCTCTGTTTGGCTCCAGACTCCACAGGCCAGGTGGCTCTTACCTGCTCTGTTTCGGCTTTGGCCTTCCTGCAGGCTAAGAGAGTGTTTGGTTACCTCTGTGCCTCTGTTCCTGGCTGCTGACTGTAACTGCACACTTTGTGTCTGTCTGTATTTGTCTCATCATTTTGTGTATGTGTCTTTGTAAAACGTAAAATGTCTATGTCATATAAAATATCTGTGTAGATTCTGTTACCTTGAAAGATTGAAGATGCAGTCAGCCAGATTAAAAAAAAAAAAAGTCTAAGGGCTGTAGTCAGAGAGTTTAGAACACTGGGAAAGATTAATTAACTTTCATATTTGAAACAATTGTCCCAGTAAGCAGGCCTAACTCCCACTTTAGGCTTTCCATGGGAAATTAGGTTATAAAAAAAGAGAAAAAACCTGTAAGACACCTTTTTTTCTGTAATTTCAGCTTTGACTATGTTGGAATTACAGAAATAAAGTCAGATAATCAAAGTTTTGGAACTACTAAAAACATTTTAGCAGATTTTGGAGATTTGGAGCATTATAATTTTTAAGATTGCAGGGGAGAACTTCTGAGATTTTGAGGGTAATTCCAGGAACTCTCTCCCTTCTGTAATATCTTAGTAAGTTTTGGTATACCACTCTGTAGAATTTGTTTTAAGGAAAAATAAGAATTAAATTCTAAAAGTTTTAAAAGTAAATGGCAAGATTAATAGCCTCATTGTTCTAGGGCAATGAAGGAAGGAAGGTAGCTAGTTTGGAAGCAATTCCAGAATGAAGAGAGAAAGAAAAAAAAACACCCTATAGCAACCTCTTGTTAACCTTTCCTCAACATTTCTGACCATGAAAAGAGAAAAGATTGTTTAAACCAAAGATCTCTTGCAACTCTTCCCCAGGTCAGAGACCTTCTCCCTCTCTCTGTTAACCCCTCTCATCTCAGATCAGATTCCCAAATAGTTGTTGAAAAAAATTCTGGAAAAATGTAGGGAAATTTGAATTACATTCTGGTTGCAGAAATTTATTAGCTGTATAATCTTAGGCAAATTATCTTATCTTTGTTTGCCCTAATTTCCTGATTTATAAAGAGAAAAATAATAATGTCACACACTTCCCATGATTATTATGAGGATCAAAGTAATATAATGATTGTAAAGTGCTTAGCACAATGATTGGCATATGCTAAGCTCTACATTATCGTTATTTCCATACCTGATAACTATAAAGTGGCTTTAAAATGCCAAAGGTAAAAAGATTTATTATTTTTATGTGTGATAATTTGGAAATGTAAGTAATTGAATTGGTGTCATCTGAAGTTTTGTTTCATGTTTTAACTACATGATATAATTTATGTTATTATTATATTTCTAAATTTTCTTATATTGTGAAATTTGAGAGATCATTGTAACAGAAATGTTGCTAGATGAAACAACTTTTTAATCTGGATACTGTTATACATGAATTGGGCTTCTAA
Organism: Vombatus ursinus; assembly: GCF_900497805.2. Lineage (NCBI taxonomy): Eukaryota > Metazoa > Chordata > Mammalia > Diprotodontia > Vombatidae > Vombatus > Vombatus ursinus. The sequence continues at coordinate 12,040,043 of NW_020954737.1, read as the reverse complement.
AAGCATGTGATAAAAATAGATATTTGAAAATTGTTAAATATTTAATGAGGTATAGTTTGTTATAAAGCAGATTATATATGTATATATAATATATTTATATTTATAAATATAAAATATATTGCTATTTTATATTTACATTTATTTTATATTTATAAATATAAAATATATTTTGTATTTATTTATATTTATATATATAATAACAAATTTTCATTTGAAATTCTTGGTTATTATGAAAGTGTATAGCATGGTTTAAAGATGTAGCTTCAAAATGATTAGTCAACTATCAGGTATTTGCTATATATCTGAAGTCTCAGAATATAGGTGGTTTTAATTTATAAGTAAAGGATAAATGAAATGTTAACTATTAGGAAAGCATCAGGAAAGATATTCAAACCGTATGTTGTGGTTAGTGAAATTTTACTATTTAAAATAAAAATTCTTGAAATTGTAATTTACTATTGTTTTGAGCTTTGGTTACACGGATAGTTGTCTGAATTGTCATGAAACCAAAGTAGAAAATGGCATGTGCTACAGTCTGGAAACTGTTAAAGGTGGATGTCTGTACCTGAGAAAAGTTTTGGGTATGGCCTATCTAAGATCCTCTTGACTCTATTTCCCCATTGTGCTATTTTCTTTCTGAAAAGGAAATTTCCCCACCTGGTTAATCCTGAGCCTTGCTTTTGATATACTGTGACTACATGATTGGCTATCAGATATGACTCATACCTGGAATCAAATAGAGCTAAGGAAGTTTCCTCTTCCTCTCCACCTCCCTCCCCCTGTGACATTGTTATAACTATGTCCTTCCTTTTCCTTTTATAGAAAATTTCTATAATAAACAGGTTTTGTAAGTAAAATACTAAACCTATGAAATAATCGATTGATACTGGAACATCTCCGAGTTACTATAGGATGCAAGTTTGAACATCTTACAATTTTAGCCTGTATTTGTAGTCAAATTATAATATAGGGATGATATCCTCCTAAGGGAGAAATGATTAGATAAAATAATAAGACAAAGAAGTAATGTAAAAAATTTTCCAAATAAAGGGAATAGTAAATTTTGAGAAAGCAAAAGGATTAGACTGTTTTCTCTAAGAACTACACACAGATGTATATGATTGGCTTCCAAAATTTATCTACCATATAAATTCAGGCTTTGAGTATGTTAGTAATAAGTTCTCAAAATTGGATTAAGAATTTTACCCATAATTTGTATTAATAATGGCAAAGAAAGTAAAATTATTTTAAAGTATTTGTCTAATAATTTTAAAAGGTAGAAGAGTTCATTTTATAATTGGAACCTCATAAATTTTTAAAAGATTCTTATATCAGGTGTATATTTAAGGTAAGGATATAAACAACAAATGATATATAAACTAAAATTCTCTGAAGTTTCAAAATTGGAGAACCAAATTTAAGTTATTGTACTAAATTATATTATCAGAGTTATCTAGGAACCTCTAGATTTGGAACCAGAGAAGCAGGACCCCCTTTAGGACAGTTCTGACAATAAAGCATATTGTCAAGAAAAGATATCTAGGGACCAGATAACTACATGAAATATCTGGGACTCAAAATGTGCTGGATATTGAATATCGAGGATATTGGATATTGAGAATGGGTTACTAGGATACAAGGAGAATTGATGTAAATTAATTCTAATCTTATATTGCTTTGGTCTTTTTTTCCCTTTAGGTAATTGGGGTTAAGTGACTTGCCCAGGGTAACACGGCTAGTAAGTGTCAAGTGTTTGGTCTGAGGCCAAATTTGAACTGAGGTCCTCCTGACTTGAGGGCTGGTGCCCTATCCACTACACCGTCTAGCTGCTCCTGGTCTTTTGTTTTAAGATGTTTGTGTTTAAGTTTTCTTGGTTACCTTGGTGACATGTAACTATCCCTTCTCAGAACTTGTCCATTGTGAGACCTCTAAGTAATTTGCTCTGTATTTGACTTAATGAAATTATACAATTATAAGAATTGTGAGAAAAACAATTGCATTGTTTGAACCTAGCTCTGTGTAGGTGGGAAACTGGATCATCTCTACATGTTGTTTAGAAATTCTTAACTAAGGACCTATGTTATGCTGATCAGAAACTCAGATTCAAAGATTGATGCAAGGAGTTTTCTCTAAGGGTCCCTACCAGGTCCTTCTGACTACTCCCCCAGCTGCCAAACTTGTGGGTGTATACTCGTGGATCATCTGAAAAAAGCCCCTGCTCCTGAGTGGATGGCAGAAATCCTGGCAACCTCAAGGTTTGTCTAATAACGACCCAGAAGCAGCTGACAGATTCTTCCCTTTTGTTGTATGTATAACCACCTAAGGCCCTGATTCAAGCATGTGTTGGCATTTTCTCCCTTTACATTCTTGGCCCCCCTCTATTTTCTGCTTGCAAGCAAACAGTGGCTAGCAATGATACATGGGACCTACTTCCCCAATAGGTCCCCTCAAGGAACTGACTCTCTATGATAAAAATGCCATTCCTGGCCCAACTGGCCTATTGTGGCATCTTGGCTCATACCTGTATTTTCTTTGTTGGCCAGAGTGATAGGGATTCTTTAAGACCCCCTCTCCCCCCACTTTGGTCAAAAGGGGGAAGTGTCAATATATTAGGAGACACTCTGTTTTTCACAGCTAAGGCCCCGCAAGCAAGTTGTGCCCTGGGCTTGGCATAACAACAATCCTTTACACACACCCTTTGGATGAACTCACTCTTTGGCAAAATCACATACTTATTGTATTGCTTTGACCAGCACCAGGTGTTCTCTGAGCTTGGACATGTATTCATGCACTGGTCATGAAGTCCTGCTCTGAATTGAACTTGTTTCATTGTTGCTGTTACCCCTAATTGTCATGGCTATAGCTCACTACTTAGGCATAGGTATAAGATTGAGATCTGCCTTCACTAAAGTGGGTCTCCCTATGACAGGTGCGGCTCCGGCACATGTGTCCTTGCTTGCAAGCTGTTTCCCTCACTTTGGAATTAAACTTCTGTTTGTTTCCTGACTCTCCTGTCTCTAACCCTCTTTGCTTAGCTCCAGCTACTTACAGGTTAAAGTTCCGTTCAGTCCAATTAACAGAGGGAACACAATCTTCAGTCCTTTGTGAGATCTACTGAATCTCTGGAATTTTTCTACCATGTCTTTCTTCCATATCCCCAATGGATACTTTCTCTTCCCTGATCTTCAGCTTTTTGAAATGTATCATTCCTCCCCCACCCCGGCCATTAAAATGTAAGCACCTGGAAGGCAAGGACTCTCTATTTTATTAATATTTCCAGTGTTTAGCATAGCGTCTGGCACATAGTAAGCATTTAATACAGGCTTGTTGACTTGACTTCTTACTTATCATCTTAACTCTTAAGTCCCTACTAATGTGTTTTTATTTACATTAACCAGCAACTTATAATAATGATAGACACCTTTACGTCTTAAACATAACCATTTACTTGGCAATAAGTTAAGAAAAATAACTAATATCACAAGTAGTTATATATTAAAGCCAGTGCATGAATAGTAAAATATATCATAATCTATACATGAACCTGGGTCCCATGTATCCCCTCTGATGTACTCAGTTTCTATGGGAGAGAACAGGTGGACCAGGAAGGGGAACCTGCAGCCTTGAGGCCATACGTAGCCCTGCAGGTCCTCAAGTGAAGCCCTTTGACTGAATCTAAACTTCATAGAATAAATCCCCTTAATAAAAGGATTTATTCTGTAAAAACTACCTGGTAGACACTTACAGGAACCTAGCAGGGAAATAGATTTTTGTGTCATTGGTCCATTAAAGAACATCTACACCATACAAAATACCCCTCACTTATTTGTTGACTGCTTGTCTGCTGGTCCTCAATACTCTCAAATGCTCTTCTCTTTTACACTTGAACTGATGTAGTATTTTCAAATTCTTTCAATCACTCTTTTAATCATTCCAGAAAGGACATTGAGAAAATGTTACCTCTTAATTTAGATACAAGTTTCCTTTAAGTCAGAGAACTGTGAAGCTCATCTGTTTAGCTCTCTCTGGGCTACAGAGAGCAGCCTAATCAGCTCTTCACTCACCAGGATGCTATATTGTCCAGTCAGAACCGAGCTCGCAGAAAAGAGTTCAGTTTGGCTCTCTGAAGAAGGAAAACGAGCATAGCTAGCTCTTCTTATTCAGCAAAGTAGCAGCATTTGTCGCTTTTTGCTTTTCCCCCATAAACCAGATGAGTAAAAAAGGGGAACACTTCTGAGATGCTTCACTGTTCTTTAGCTCTGGGGGAGGGTCACTGAAGAGCAATACCTCAAACTAAAGCTTTTGTTCAATGAAGTTTGTCTCTCTCTTACCAATCAGTGAGTGGGTAGCTGAGGTTTTCTGTCAACTAACTGTTCTTGCTGTTCATCTTTTCAAACATCTCAGAGGAAGCTGCTGTTGCTTCAGTCTTCATTTGCCTCGGTCGTCTAGCTTCCATATCTCCTATCCCATATATTTCAGTGGCTTGAATTAGTCTTTTGGCAGTCAATGACTCACCTTTCACTTAAAAGGTACCAGCTTCCCAAATATTGCCCAAGAAAATGATAGCTCCAGTAAAATAATATTTCAGCCTTCAAATAGTTGTATGGCTTCTCTATTTTTAGTTTTATCTTCTTATGTCTCAAAATTGCTATATGCAAATGAACTGAATGACCATAATGCCTTGTAGCTCCCAGTTTTCAATATGGTCTAATATGCCATTTTTTGATCTTGAAACTGTTTATGTGAACTCACACTTTCGTAGTTTTTAATAAAACAGTTATATCTCTGCTCCCTTTAAACCATCAAAATGTTCACATACATCATTCAACATCCATCGTAAGGTCATCAATTCTTTTTAAAACTTTTTAAATAATAAAAATGCTTTATATTCATGCCACAGTTCATTTTATGCCCCAAACATTTCAAATAACATCTGAAAATCAATTTATTCATACGTATATTTTAAGAATTTTTATTAGACTCGTTTTTTTTTCCCCTAGTCACTTCTGGTCTGCTCATATCTAATAGCAACAATATCTGATGTCCTTTAACAATTGATTTCAATATATTCCTTTATGTCAAAATGTTTTTCTGCCCAACCCCTGCCTTTTTTTTTTTAGCACTAAACTGCTTTATATGAAGAGGGCCTTAAAGGGATAGGATCTTACAGAAGCATAGGGAATAGCTTATGTAAATACATGGAGGTAGGAGATAGAGTTCTGAGTGTGGGGAACAATTAGGGGTCCAGTTTGGCTGAAATTTAGAGTGTGAAGGGGAGCAGTGTAAAGACAGGAAGGGAGCTAAGAGCTATATTGTAGAGAGACTTCAACTCCAGGCTGAGCACTTTGTATTTATTTTAAAAGCTCTAAGAAAAGTCCAGGAGTTGATATGTAAGTCCTGCAGCTTAAAAAGATGACTTTGGCGGCTGTGCAAAGGATGGATTATAGAGGGGAGGTTCTGTAAGCGGGTCACTACATGGGAAACTATTGACATAATTCAAGAAAGAGACAATGAGGGTCTTAACTGGAGTGGTCATTGTGTGAGTAGAAAGAGGGGGATGGATGTAAGAGATATTATGTGGAGTTGATAAGGCTTGTGGATTGATTGAACGTGAAGGGTGAGGGAGAGAGAAGGGCCAAAGATCCTTATGAGGTTATGAACCTGGATGACTGGGAGGATGATAGTGCCTTCAACAGAAATAGAGAAGTTCAGAAATGGGGCAAGTTTATGAAGAGTGATGATGAAAATGTTTCACATATAATTGTGATATTTGCTTTCACCTTATAAGATTGAATCTGTGAAGTATATTTGCTTGAGGTTAGTTCTTCCTAAGCGCAGCTTTTGACAGTTTGCGTAGGTACTTCCAGCTGAACCACAAGAGAAACTATTCCTAGACATGATTACTCAGGGAAGTAAGAGGTTGATGTATTGTCCATGATTCTTTCAATTAGGCTTTTTGTATAAATAATTAACTTAATACTATAAATATTACTAGTATCTTATACTGAATTTATGTTGTATGCTACAATTGGCAGTTTTCTTCACAACAACCCAAGGGGTAGGTAGTACAACTATTATTATTCATATTTAAGAGATGAAAATACTGTGGTTCAGAATGTTGAAGTGATTTGTTCTTGATCTTACAGATATAAAAGGGTCCAGCAAAATTTAGGGGATCTAAAACACCAGGACTTTTTAGTAAATGGTTATTGAATGGCTGAACAAAGATTGAAGTTTAACTGCAAAATGTTAGAAGAACCTTAGGTATATAGTCTAACCCATTCATTTTACAGATGAGGAAAGTGAGGCTCAGAAAGGTGAAGTAACTGCTCAGTGGCTGAGACCAGTCTTTGGACTCCAAGTCTAGTGGTATGTCAACTAAACCAATTTAATTCAATTCAGCAAACATTTATTAAGGAGAGTAAGCCATTGCCCTAGGGATCGAACATGCAAAATAGATATGACAATGTCTTCTCTCAAAGAACTTGCAATCTCATTTGAGGAGAGGCACACAATAACTATACAACAAGGAGAGTAAGACCTGGGAAAAGAAGTCTAAGCAAAATGCTAAGAGAAATTTGAGGAGGAGATATTACTTTTACTGTAGGAGAGGGAGGGAGGATTCAGAGAAGGTTTTGTCCAGATGATGGCATCAAATGGAAGATGTAGTTGGTGCTAGGGAGGTCCTCTATGAGCAAAGACAGGGAAGGAAAAAAAAAGCGAGATGAGCACAGAGAATAGTCCACACTCCATGAGAATGTAGAGTATATCAATATCAGTAGTGTTGAGTAAAAGTTGGAGTCAGATTATATAAAACACTACTTGAAAAACTATTCAAATAAATATGACATCTAGACATATGTTGTTGCCTTCTCTTCAATTGTAACCACATGCAATCTACGTTTAACTAACCTGACCCAGGATTTTACTTTCCATTCTAAGTAATAACTGCTTTCAACTCACCCTGACATATTTTCTTATAGTCAGAGCTGTCTAGCACATATGCACTGCTTGCAATACCTCTAGCACCACTTTGGACTACAGATGAGATTGGTTTGAAATCATAGACTGCCACTGCATCTCTGCTCCAGCCAGCCTGCGGCAGGCCGCAAAGTTTGAGGTGCCATCAAAGCCTTTCTATCTGTTTGTCTTGTCAATGAGGAGTTGTTAACTGCCTGTTTCTACCTCTAATTACCTATCCAGGAAACTTGACCACTGAAAATAGCTTCCTGCTCCCTGTCTGGGCTTCTCAAATTGTTCCTTCAGCTGTGATTTTTCCTTTTCCAGATCAGAACAAAAAGATACACCAAAAATCATATCTGACCTCTTTGCCTATCTGTGTAGGTCTGTATCCTTCTTTTAACCAGGAGAGAGTCATCAGGATGTTCCAACTGTCAGCCACCCAATCCTATTCCTATCAAGCTCATCCCTAGCATGAGAATTCTTTGAATTGAATACACAGGATTTTATAACGAATTCATTCTGACAGCTTCTGTAGTCCTATCTTTTCTACCACTCGGTTCTTAAAGGAGACTTGTTCTTTTCTTGTTCTGAACATTTAAAAAAACACTTTAAATATCATAGAAATCTTTAGATACATTTCTCTACCCCACCCCTTTGTCACAACAGGCCCAACTGAAGAGTATAGGGTTTAGCTTTTTATTTTTTATTTTAAAACTGATTGCCTGTAGAGAAAAAAAAAAACATTTTGCAGTGGAATAAGCAAAGGATTTGGAATCAAGATACCTGGGTTCAAGTCCTGAGTCAACACTTACTAAATATGTGATCCTGGTCAAGTCGTTTCCACTTTCTGATCCTTAGTTTTGTCATCTATAAAATGTGACTAATAATATGCCACCTATCTCAGAGGATTGTTGTGGGGAGTACACGTGGAAAAACTTGAAGTGCTTACTGTCACTTAACTCTGACATTCACTGATAATATAACTCCTTATGACCTTATTACCCCTATTTTAACTATTCTGGGGTTAAGCTGCCTCAATTATTCATCATTTTGATCCATTTACTTTAAATATATATATGTCTTTCCCCTCTCTTTTGCTTACAACTCTATCCATGGCTTTGGCACCCATGGGTCTTGCTTTTTCTTTTTTTTTTCCTATAGCCCTGGTCAGCCAATGAGAATTATCCTTTCTTGCTGTGGGGTAACCTGATCAATCCCATCATGTTATCTATAACTTTTGTATGCTTGGATCTTTTTTTTTTAATATATATTTTCTTCCCCTCCCCAATTACACATTAAAATAATTTTTAATTTTTTTTAAGTTTTGAGTTCCAAATTCTAGCCCTCCTTTCCTTTTTCCCCTCACCCTCACTGAGATGATAAGCAATCAGATATAGGTTATATATGTGTAATCATGTATAACATTTCCATATTAGTCATTTTTGTATAAGAAGACTCTAATAAAAGAAAAAGAATGAAAGAAAGAGTGAAAAATAGTATGCTTCATTCTTTATTCGAACAATATCAGTTCTTTCTCTGGAAGTGGATAATATGCTTCATCATTAGTCCTTTGGGATTGTCTTTGATCATTGTATTGCTGAGAATAGTTAAGTCATTCACAGTTCTTCGTCGAACAATATTGCTGTTACTGTGTATAATATTCTCCTGGCTCTATTCACTTCACTGCATCAGTTCATGTAAGTCTTTCCAGGTTTTTCTGAAATCATCCTGCTTGTCATTTCTTATAGCACAATAATATTCCTTACAGCCATATACCACAGCTTGTTTAGTCATTTCCCAATTGATGTGCATCCCTTTGATTTTCAATTTTTAGCCACCACAAAAAGAGCTGCTATAAATATTTTTGTATAAATAGGTCCTTCGCTCCCCTTTTTTTGATGTCTTTAGGATATGGACCTAGCAGTGCTATTGCTGGATCAAAGGGTACGCAGAGTTTTCTAGCCCTTTGGGCAGAGTTCCAGATTGCTCCCCAGAATGGTTGGATCAGTTCACGACTCTGCCAAAAGTGGTATGCTTGGATCTTATTACCTGTTCTCGAAGCTGCTTATACTGATGCTATTTTACAGTTACTTCCAGGTTTGCATCCTCACCCTTACTGTGCACTTTTCCTATTCATGACTCATAAGCTTTGACTAAGAATAATGAGAAGGGAACCTAACTTCTGGGAGGTTTACATCAGGTTGTCCTATTTACTTTGACATAGTTAGAAAGGGCTAAAGGTGACTTATTTTTTTTTCTTGTTCTGAACATTAAAAAAATTTAAAATATAATAGAAACTTTTCAAGATACATTTCTCTACCCTACTCCTTTCTCACAACAGGCCCAACTGAAATTTAAAAAAATTTTTAAACTGATTCTAAAGAGAATAAAAATTTTGCAGTGCAATAAATACAGGACCTGGAATCAAGAAACCTGGGTTCAAGTCCTGGACTGACACTTACTAAATGTGTGATCCTGGTCAATTCACTTCCACTTTCTGATCCTTGAACTGACAACGAAAGCTAGACTTTGGGGGCTTGTTCCTGGTGGATTAACAGTGGTAGGTTGAACCCATCAAAGAACCTTTGGGGTGTACCAATCATGTCAGAGTTCAGAGACTGGCTTAGAGATGGCAGACAGTGTAGGCTAATGGCATTGAAACTGGAGGCTGATACAAACCATGATGATTTTTTTTGTTGTTTTTCAGACTTTTTCAGTCATATCTGACTCTTCATGACCCCGTATGGGGTTTTCTTGGAAAGGTACTGGAGTAGTTTGCCAGTTCCCTTTCTAGCTCACTTTACAGATGAGGAAACTGAGGCAAACAGGGTTAAGTGATGTGCCCAGGGTCATACAGCTAGTAAGTGTCTGAGGCTGGATTTGAACTTATAAGTCTTCCTAACACATGCTTCCCATGACAAATTTAGGAAAGAATAACAAGAAAGTAGAGAGACAGTAGTATAGGGGACAGCGAGCTGGCCTCAAAGACAGAAATCCCTGAGATCCACCTCAGATACATAGTGGTTTTTGATACTGGTTCTCCCGTAATTTCCCAGTGCCCCAGGCAACTGTCTGAGACCCTAAATTGCAGAGAAAATATAGATCTGAATGTTAAATGAAATTCCTCACTGGAACTCACTACAGTGATGGTTACACACACACACACACACACACACACACACACACACACACACACCCTCTACCATGTTAATAATACACAGAATACCAATATCAATCCTTAATTCCTTTCCTTCTCCCTCTTTTTCTCCTAGTCTAAGCATTTGTGAACCAAATTTGGTGGCCAGCAGGGCACGTTTTTCCATTTCTAACATTATTTTATGAAGCTAACTGCTCTTCTTAATGGTGTTTTGCCTAAAGGCACATATTTGTGGGACAACTTAATGACCTTAAATGGGATATGATTATATTGCATGAGCAGAGGAAAATGGAATCTACATATAATCCATAATTTTACTTCATCCATTGGTTTTAGCCTCTCCCCCAGAACCTATACAAAAGGGGCTAACAAGGGAAAAAAATGGCCTAATTTCAGCTGCTCTCCCTTGTCCCACTTGTCTTCAAGCAGAAATACTAATGAGTAGGAAAAGGACCACAGGAGGCTCAGAAGGAAGGGAAAGAGGAGCAGCCAAGGGTATGGATAATGTAAAAGCTGGGTAATTTGCCTGGTAAATCTCAAAGTTGATATGCTGATTACTTAAGGTCTTTTTGATTCAAAATATCAGCCCAGGCACTTTCTTCCCAAGGAATTGCCTTATGTCCTGTCCCTCCCTTGCTTCTAAGTAAGAGATAATGATGTGACCTGCATAACTCTTCCTATGCTGCCAATTAATTTTGTGACCTGATTCTTTGGAGAGGAATGGAAACACATTCTTCAGTTAGGTTTCTACTTATCAACAAATGCAGGGCCTGGCTCTCTTAGCCATATATAATCCAATCAACCTACTGATCAATGACTTGAAAAGAAATCTGTTTTCTATAGGTAACTGGCTTGCTATGAAAGCATTAAATATCAATTACAAGAGAAACCATGCAGTGTTTTAATTATAGCAATGAAAAACTACCCTATTAATCAAGTGTCTAATCACCTAGTACTTTGTAATATGATGGTATTATTTTATTGATTAACTCTTAGAAGGTCATTGAACAAAATCACTCACACATATATTTTGAAAAGGAGAAGTGTCCTTATTTTCCTCATTGCTCAGCCATAAAATTTTCAATTTTGTTTGTTTTCTTCTTGTTCCGTGTTTCTACTTTTAATGAAACACACCCACAGACAGTGGAAACTGGGAAATCTTGGAAAAATGGCAGAGCGAGAGATTTTCTAGGGGCAAATCAAACAGAAAAATTGACTAGATATATTGGAAGCAAATGGCGAAATGCAAAGTTCAGATTAAGAGAATATATGGTACATCAGAAGAAAGCACCCCCCCCCAGTTTAAATCACTAAGAAACAATGAGTCCAATTTCAGAACTATAACACCAAGAGACACATTTTGCAAGCAGCAAAAAAAAAAAATCCTTCATATTCTAAGTATGAAAAAATCAAAATGGCACAATATTACTTTGTGAATATAAGAAAATAAAGAAATTTTGAATATCCTATTATGAAGAACAAACAACATCATCTGTCAATCCTGTAAAACCAAAACCAAATATCAAAGAAAATATCTGTATGCTCAGTAAAGGGAAGAATTTGAATTTTTCCTTCAAAAGGATCCAGAAGTGAACAAAGCATTCATCCTTCAAATTGACCAAACAGCAGAAAGTTAAATATTTTCAGATAGTTATGAAAGATTAAGAAATGGAATGTTTATTTTCATGTGGCTAGGGCAAAATAAGGATATGAATGTTGGGTGTTTGTTCTTTGATTTTCTTCTTAAAATTATCTTGCACATTGTGTCAGTGACAAAAAGAAGGCAATGTGAACAGGAATAAGCTAAAGGATGTAAGGAGTAAAAGGTCTAATGGGAAAAATCAATAAGAAAGCAGACAGATGAAGAAAATACTTTATAGGAAAAAAATCTCATCTTTTCCTTAACAAATCAATATTGCATATCATTGTATAACATAGAACAGGGATCCATTCTTAGCTCATGGGCCATACAAAAACAGGTGGTGGAGCAGATTTGGCCTGTGAGTTAAAATTAGAGAAACTTCTCTTGGATAGGAAAGGAGAGGGTAGGATAGCGACCCAGATAAGGACTGGTGGGCAGTATATGAGAGTCTTTGAATTGCCTCCCGGTCTTCTGGCTGGTGGGGGAAGGTAAGGACAGAATATTCTCAGATCTGGATAAATTGAAAAGGAAGATAAACAAGAAGGAAAATATAGAGAGGAAGTAATAATTGGATAAACCTGATTTTGTGGAATTATGATTTCTTCCTTCCTTCCTTTTCCATTTTTCATGATTAGTCCTTAGGAATTATGCTGGATCATTGTGTTGATCTGAGTTACTAAGTCTTTCACATTAAAACCTTGCTGTTACTGTGTACCTTGTTCTCCTCATTCTGCTCACTTCACTTTTCATCAGTTTATAAAAATTTTCCCAGGTTTTTGAGAAACCGTCCTCTTCATCATTTCTTACAGCATAATAGTATTCTACCACATTCATATACCATAACTTGTTCAGTCATTCCCTAATTAATGAACACTCTCTCAGTTTCCAATTCTCTGGCACTACAAAAAGAGCTGCTCTAAATATTTTCATGTACATAGGTCTTTTTCCTTTTCCTTTGATCTCTAAAGGGGTTTAAACCTAGTAGTACTATAAGTTATTTACAGTTTTATAGCCATTTTGAATATAAAAATTGTTCTCTAGAATGGTTGGTTTATCACAACTCCACCACCAGTGCATCAATGTACCCATTTTCTCTCATCCCCTCCCATATTTGTCATTTTTCTTTTCTGTCATCTTAGCCAATATGATGAGTGTGAGGTGGTAGCTCAGAGTTGATTTAATTCACAATTCTCTAATTATTAGTGATAGAGCATTTTTATATGACTCTTGATAACTTTGATTTGTTCCTCTAAAACCTGCCTATTCACATTCTTTGACATTTATTAATTGGGGAAGGGCTATTACATTATATAAATTTGGCTCAGATCTTCATTAGAGAAATTAGTTGTAAGAAAACGTTTCTCCCATTTCCAGTTTTTCTTCTAATTTTTGCTACATTTTGTTTGTGCAAAAACTTTTTAATTTTATGTAATCAAACTTATCCATTTTATCTCCCATGAACCTCTCTATCTCTTGTTTGGTCATGAAACTCTATACCTTCCCTAGATCTGACAAGTAATTTTTTCTATGTTTCTTGAATTTGTTTATGACCTCTCTTTATATCTTCAGGGGTGGGGATCCTGTGGCCCCGAGGCCACATGTGGCCCTCTAGGTTCTCAAGTGTGGCCCTATTCAGTCAAAGGGTTCAGTCACAGGTTTCCCACCCCTGAATCATGTATCCATTTTAATTTTATCTGGGTATGTGGTGTGAGATGCTGGTCTATGCCTAGTTATTGCCAGACAATTCTCCAGTTTTCCCAGCAGTTTTTATCAAATAATGACTTCTTTCCTGCAAAGCTGGGATCTTTGGTTTTATTAAACACTAGGTTATTGTGCCTATTTGCTTCTGTATATTGTATACCTAATTTATTCCATTGATCAACCACTCTGTTTCTTATTCAGTACCAAATTGTTTTTGATGACTATCACTTTGTAGTATAGTTTGAGATCTGGTACTGCCAGGCTCCCCTCCTTTGCATTTAAAAAAAATTAACTCCTTTGATATTCATGACCTTTCCTTCTTTCAGATGAATTTTGTAATTTTTTTCCCCAGTTCTATGAAGTAATTCTTTGGTACTTTAATTGGTATGGAACTTAATAAGTAAACTAATTTACATAATATTGTCATTTTTATTATATTGACTCAGCTTACCCATGAGCAATTAATATTTCTCCAATTATTTACATTTGTCTTTATTTATATGGAAAGTATTTTGTAATTGTGTTCATATAGTTCCTGTGTGCGCCTTGGCAAATAGACTCCTAAGTATTTTTTACTGTCTGCAGTTATTTTACATGGAATTTCTCTTTTTATCTCTTCCTGCTGGGTTTTGTTGGTAATATATAGAAATGTTGATAATTTGTGCGAGTTTACTTTATATCCTGCAATTTTGCTGAAGTTGTTGTTAATTGTTTTGACTAGTTTTTTAGTTTATTCTCTAGCGTTCTCTAAGTAAACCATTCTATCATCTCCAACAAGCAAACATTTCCCCCTTCTTTGCCAATAATCATTTCTTTAATTTCTTTTCTTGTCTTATTGCTATAGCTAGCATTTCTAGTATAATACCAAATAGTTATATTTGATAATGGGTATCTTTGCTTCACCCCTGATCTTACTGGAAAGACTTCTGATTTGTCTTTGTTATAGATAATATTTGTTCTTGGTTTTAGATACAACTAATTATGATTTTAAGAACATTTCCTATTCCTGTGCTTTCTAGTTTTTTTTTTTTTTTAATAGGAATGCGTGTTGTATTTGGTCAAATTTTTTCCCCTGCATCTTTTGAAATAATCATATGATTTTAGTTGCTTTTGTTATTGAAATATACAATTACAGTACTTTGCACAATGGATAGAGCCTGGGGCCTGGAGTCAGGAAGACCTAAATTCTAATCCAGTCTCAGACACTTACTAGCTGTGTGACCCTAAGCCAGTCACTTAACCCTGTTTGTCTCAGTTTCCTCATGTAAAATGAGCTGGAGAAGGAAATAACAAGTCACTTTCCTGCCTTTGCCAAGAAAATCCCTATTTGGGTCATGAAGAGTCAGAAACGACTAAAATGACCGAACAACAACAACAACAACAGCATTCCTAGTATAAATCTAGCCTTGACATAGTCTGTGATCTTTTTTTATATATTACTGTAAACTCCTTGCCAGTATTTTATTTAAAATTTTTGCATCAATATTCATTAAGGCACTTGATCTACAGTTTTCTTTCTCTGTTTTCGGTTTTTCTAGTTTAGGTATCAAATAAATATTTGTGTCATAGAAAGGATTTAGTAGGACTCCTTTATCTATTTAAAAAATACTTTTTATAGTATTGGAATGAATTGTTCTTAAATCCTTGGTAGAAGTTGCTTGTTAAATCTAGGTGGGTCCTGGTATGATTTTTTTAAAATTTTAAAACTTTTAATATTTTTTTAATTACATTTACAATTACAATTACAGTTAAATTTTCCAATTTTTCCAATTAAAAATAATTTTAACATTCATTAAAAAATTTTTGAGTTCCAAATTCTCTGCCTCTATCCATCCCCTCCCCATTTCTTCAGAAAGTGAGCAATTTGATACAGATTATATATATTCAGTCATGCAAAACATTTCCATGTTAGCCATGTTGGCTAAAAGAACACTTGGACTAAAAAGAAAAGGAAAGACAGTTTTTTAAAAAGATATTCTTTGACCTGCATTCAAACTCCATCAGTTCTTTCTTTGAAGGTGGATAGTATTTTTCATCATAAGTCTTTTGCAATTGTCTTGGTAATCATATTAGTATTTCTTAATGGAAATTTAAAAAAATATACATACTTAGCATTCCAAAGTACCTTTCCAAAAGTCAATCATGTTCAAAAGCATAAAAAATGATGAACAAATGTTTAATAAAGACATTCTTTACAGATCATAATGCAATAAAATTAATAAAGAATAAAGGAAATAACAATAACAACAAAAGCTAACATTTATGTAGGGCTTGCTATGTGCCAGGTACTATGCTAAGGACTTTACAATTATTATCTCAGTTGATCTTTACCACAACTCTGAGAGGTAGGTGCTATTATTATCTCCATTTTACAGAAAAGAAAACTGAGGCAAACACAAATGAAATACAGTCACAAAGCTAGTATGTCTGAGGCCAGATTTGTGCTCAGGTCTTCCTGACTCCAGACTTGTGTTCTATCCATTGTATCATCTAATTGTTCCTAGATGAACATGAGCAAAAGACACATACTAATTGGAAACTAAATAATGAATATCTTGAATAATCATTGGGTCAAAGAACAAACCATAGAAATAATATCTTAAAAATAATGAGAACAATGAAACAACTTTCTCAAACTTATGAGATGTAGCTCAAGTAGTGCTTTAAGAAAAATTTGTATCTCTGAAAATGTTTATTAACATAATGAAAAAGAGACCCAATAAACTGAACATGTGATAAAAAAGGATGGTTCAATAAATATATTAGCAACCTTAAAAAAAGATGCAAAAGAAGAAACTTTTAAAAATAGAGGAGAAATGGAGAAATTTGAAAATATACTATAGAAATGACAAAAGTTATTTTTTTTCAAAAGACTAGCAGAATCCATAAACCTTCAGCTAATCTAACCAAGAAAAGTGGAGAGGACAATCACATTTTTAAAAAAAATTAACAAAGTGAATTTACAACAAAGAGAAAATAAAAACAATGACCAAAAACTACCATATACAATTAAATTCCAGAAAAACTGCAAATTCAAAGGAAGTTGATGAGTATCTATAAAAACATACAATACATAGACTAACTAAACAGGAAATAGAACTCTTGTAGATTCCAGTCTTAGAAAAGTAAATTGATCAAGCCATAAATGAATCATCAAAGAAAAGAAAATCCACATGCCAGATGGATTTAAAATTAAATTACATCCATGAAAAATTATATCATTACATAATGAGTAATTAATACTTATGTTGCAAAAATATTCTCAAAATAGATAGAAGACACTTTACTATACTCCTATGATGAGACAAATGTGATCTCCATACTCAAATATGAAACAAAAAGTCAGGGAAAGAGAACTATAGACCAACCTCACCAATGAAAAGTGATGCAAAAATTTTCAATAAAATCCTTGTAAGTAAAGTGCAAAAAATATATTTAGAAAAATCATTTACATTGAGCACTTTGGATTCATACCAGGAATGCAAGGATGGTTCAACATTAGGAAAACAATTAGCACAATTAATCATATAAACAGCAAAGATAACAAAAACATTTATTTCAATTGATGCAGGAAAAAAACAGCACTTGTTTACATTAAGAACACTAGAGAGCTTAGATATGGAAGGATGATTCTTTAATTTGATTAAAATTGTATGTTTAAAACTAAGATAAGTTTGGACAGGGATTCATAGGTATGTAGGGAGGTTGTTTAAATGGAGAAATCTTAGAATTTTTTTTTAATAAAAACAGAGGGAAAGCATGGGTAGTTGTTCTCCCCATTATTATTTGACATAGTTCTTGAAATAAGATAAAAGGGAAAATAAAAATATGAACATCAACAAAGAAGGGAGAAAACTATTTCAATTTGCAGATGATGATGTTGTATTTTAAAAACTCCAAAAATCATGAAAGAAACTCATTGAGTCAACTAATAACATAGTAGGGAAGCAAGATACAGAATAAATCCACAAAATAATCAATATTTCTATACCATCCTAAAAAAATAAAAAGACAAGATAAATTCTATTAAAAAAGCTTTAAAATGGATAAAGTACCTGGGGATTAAGTTACCAAGATGCATAAAAGACATAAATACAACTGTAGAATGGCCTTGAAAGAAATAAAAATAGACAAGTAAGTGGAGAGCTATTTTTTGCTCATTGTTGGGCTGAGTCAATATAATAAAAAAGAAAGTACTATCTAAATGAATTTACAGATCAAATCTTATGCCAAATAAATTTTAAGGGTATACCTTTTAGAAATGGGTAAAATAATATTAATATTCATTTGGAAGAACAATAGTTCTAGAAAAGTCAAGGGAAATAATAATAGAAAGTGCTAAGGAGGCATAGTATTACCAGGCTTCAAAGTATGTTATAAAACAGTTGTCATCAAGTCCCCTGGGTACTACTTAGAAATCAGAAAAATAGATCAATAGAATATATGATATAAACAAGAAACAGAGGTGATTCAAAACAGTAATATATTGCTTGATAAACTCAGAACAATAACTTATTGGTGGAAGGGTTCCTTTTTGAAAGGAAATTCTATGAAAACTCAAAAGCAGTGTGGCAGAAATCAGGTTTAGAACAACACTTTATGCAACATACTATAATAATTTCAATATAGATACATGACCTCACTAGAAAATGTCATAACTTAAGAAAATATAAGAGAATGAGATTAAGTACCTTTCACAAGTGTGAATAAGTAGGGAATTCCTAGCCATTGAGGGAGGCAGTTCTTAAAAAGTAAAAATAGCAATTTTGACTGTATAAAATTTATTTTTTCCCTTAATAGAATTGATGAAGGCAGAATTAGAAAATTAATGATGAGAATGATAAAATATTTGCATTGAATGTCAATGACAAAAATCTGATATCTAAAATATGCAGAGAAATGATAGCAATTTATAATACTAAGAACCGTTCTCCAAAAGTTATTTGATTAAAAGATATGAAGCATTTTCAAAAGAAGAATTGCAAAACATTAAGGACTATGTAAAAACATTTTCCAAATAGCTAATAGTAAGAGAGATGCAAATTAAAACAATTTTGGGGCTTCATTTCACATAATGCAAATTGGATAAGAGAATAAAAGATGAAAATAGTGTTGGAGAAGATATGGGAAGACAGGTATAATTATGGTTAGCAGACCTGTGAAGTAGCCCAATTATTCTGGATTTCAATTTGGAATTAACCAAGAAAAGTAACTGAACTGTCCATGCCCTCTAATTTAGTAATCTCACTTTGGTGCTGATACCTTAAGAAAGACAAAGACAGAAATAAAACTATGAAATAAAAGTCAAATACTTAACAAAATGTTCATAGCAGTATTTTATGTAGTAACAAAGAAACAGAAGCAAAGAGGATATTTAATGACTGGGTAATTACTGAAAAATCTATGATATATGAATGTGATGTATTATTGTTTGGTAAGAAATGATGATTATGAGAAATTCAGGAAGATTTGAATAAACTAATCCAGAGTGGGGGGCCGCTAGGTGATGCAGTGGATAGAGTGCTGGACCTGGAGTCAAGAAGACCTGAGTTTAAATCCAGCCTCAGACACTTACTAGCTGTGTGACCCTGGGCAAGTCACGTAACCCTGTTTGCCTCAGTTTCCTCACCTGTAAAATGAGCTAGAGAAGGAAATGGCAAACCACTCCAGTATCTTTGCCAAGAAAACCCCAAATGGGGTCATAGAGAGTCATACGTGACTGAAATAACTAAACAACAAAATCCAGAGGGAAATAAGCAAAACTAAAGTAACAACAGACACAATAATTACAACAATGTAAACAATAATAATATCCAGCACTTATATGGTACTTTAAACTTTATAAAGTGCTTTTATAAAAAGCATCTCATTTTATCCTCAAACCAACTCAGAGAGGTAGATACTATTATTATTTTCATTTTATAGATGGGGAAACTGAAACACACAGAGGTTAAATGACTTGCCAGAGTCACACAGTTAGTAAATGTCTGAGGCCAAATTTGAACTCAGGACTTCCTGACTCCAAATCCTATGCTTTAGCCACTGCACCACAAATGGCAATTAAATTAAGTAATTGAAAAAATCAATGAAGGTTGCAAAGGAAAGATAATGAAACATACATTCTTCCTCATGAAAGAAACATTTTATGCATTGTCAGAGATGGTTTTTAACATGGTTTAATTTTTTTTCTTTGTCTCAAAAGATGGTTGTGTGTGACTGTGAAGATAAAAGGCATCAACAAAACAAATTTTAAAACAAACTCCACAAAAAGAGAGTAGAGAAACAGGCCAGAGGGAACATTATTCAAATGTCTCTCTTGGCTCCTCTATCTCCCACCAAGGAGAATAATTTCTAATGATAAATATAAACATATGCAACAATCATAATAAGCTAGTTTTGCTTTCCTTTAAAGTTGTAGTTCTTAATTTTTTCTCCTTGCCTACTCACTTTAGGCATTCTCACTCACTCGCTCTTTCGGTATTCCTGTACATACTCTCCAAGGGAGATGAAAATATGGAGAGAGAGGGCTAAATGGAAAAGGAAAAGGAAGGAATAATAAAGGGTAAGCAAGACAGGGTTAGACTAGTCAGAATAACCCATCAAGACAACTTCTACCAGAGATATTCTGCAGAGTAAGGAGCCCATTTTATGGGCTTCAGAAGCTTGTGTTGTAAGAGGAAGTACTTCTGGTCAGATAGATTCCAGACTTGTAAACCTTGTAGATAGATATAATCTGGGTTTTTAGATAAGCCCAAGGCATTTTGAACAGGGACTTAACTAATTGGTTGAGAGAATGGTGACATAATTGCGCTTGACTTTGTGAGGGGAGGAGTTAGTGCAAAAACTTTTGAAAGGAAATACATTTTTCTTTTCTTCTTTGAGAGAGCTATGTGTGTTCCAGATTTTCATAGAGGAGAGATGTGGAAAGAAGAAAGGCTTTGGAAGCAAGAGACAGGTAAAGGATGCTAGCGCCTCAATACGTCCTTGGTTTCCAGCTTGACTTCCTTGAGACTCAAGAGAGTTTCTTTTTGATTGAAATCGGGACCCCTTTCTTGAGATCTTGATCTGAAATCTCATCGTGTTTCTTTCTAAAGAGTTTACTCATGTGTGTGTGTGTTTTCTGCAATAGTCTAATCTCTAGAACTTCTCTGATTTCTGTTTGTTATTTGCTTGGATATATGGGTTTTCTCACTATTTGTGATAGTTTTTTGTGTAACTGGTGTTTGGTAGGAAAGGGCCAAGCCAGTGGGTATAAAGTTGGAACACTCCTCTTTTATGTGATCAAGTCCAGGAAATCAGCCATGACTCTAGACCAGCAACATTTTTGGGGGGGGGCACCCAGATATCTGTAATTCTAATCTAGTATCCTCTTAGAGAACAAAGCAACTAGCCTTAAAGCCCTTCTGCTCTCATTAAGGCAGGAATGACAGTCTCCCTTGGAGAGAGGTGAGCAAGATTCCAGAGATATCTATGAATATTTTCCATGAGTTACATTTCTTTTTCTTTTTGGTGAGGCAATTGAGGTTAAGTGACTTGCCCAGGGACACCCAGCCAGTAAGTATCAAGTGTCTGAGGCCAGATTTGAACTCAGGTCCTCCTGACTCCAAGGGAAGAGCTGTATCCATTGTGCCACCTAGCTGCCCCCCATGAGTGACATTTAAACAACCCATGTGGGCATATATAGCTTACCTGGGAAGCACACATTTTATGTAGGAATAGAGAGATAGAAGGATAAAGAAAAGGAAGATGAGAAGGAATGAAGATGGGAGGGAAGCAGAGGAAGAAGGATGAAGAGGAGAGAGAATTAAGGAGGATGAAGGAAGAGAGAATGGGAGGGAGAGATATTCACTACATGGTGAAAGTCCATTTTGGGGAGCCAAGACCCAAAAGAGTTGGATGTTGGCAGCAAGAAACCATCTCTAAATGCATTATTGGAACATGAGAACACAGATTGATGAGAACACTAAAATACTTGCAGATTCTTTGGCCATAGGGACAGCAGGTGTGCAGAGGAAGCGGCATTCACTTTGCCAGTTTGGGAAGAAGAATACCTCAGTGCTTGGGAACTGATTAACCAGAGCATGCTAGACTTGCCAGCAAGCAGTACCCAGACACCCTGAACTCCAAGCTGTAACCACTATCACCTCTGTAGCCCAATGTCATCAGAAAGCAAGATATGCTCAAACCCAGGGAAGAAGAAGACTCAGAAGATTCCTGAAGCTCAGGCCAGGAAGGGCTTCTTGGAGCTGGCTGACTTGAATTTGGGCTCTTATAAATAGGATATGTGTAGTTGGGTGAAGGAAGATTTAGGCTCTATTTTGTGTATAGGGGAGAATGAAGGAGCAGGGCTGGATTACGGGGACAGGTACAATGATCTGTAGCTCCTGGAAATTCCCTTACAGAATTTTTCGTAATATTCACTGTGTGAGGTTGCCCATTCTGTTGGGGAGAAATTTTAGTTCATGATGGAGAAATGGTTTGGTGGAGATTGGATAGACCTGAGGACCTCACTAATCTCTTCCCTCGAAATAGCTCAGACCTTAATTGTATGACTACAGGGCTCTTATAGGAAAGGAAAGCCCAAAAATTGTTAAGTGAAAATGACATGCCCTTAGTTCACTGCTCGCTCACCTCCAATCTCCCAATGACAAAAGTTGGAAAGAATCAAGAATAGTTAAGAGACCCAGAGAAACTCAAACAGAAATAAAGCAATGAAAATTACCAAACCAAGTTGGCTTGAATAAATGCATTTGCTTTATCTTCTTTGATCGTTTCCCTCCTTTTCCTACTGCCACATAATGCTTCCCTGTGGCTGTCTGGAAAGCTTAGCAGATTCCTGCAACAAGTCAGGGAAAAATTAATAGTGTCTATAGAAATCTAATCAAATTTTTCTCCATTCTCCTGCTTAGGACACCTTCCTTTAATCCTTTAGTAGCCTAAACCACCTTGGCCTAGAATATGGTTCGTGGAGTGAGGTCTTTGGTGAAAGGAAAGAAGGGGATAAACAATTGGGGAGAGAGGGTAGGATGATCACTTTTCAGTTACTTTTTGTTGTTGCTGTTTTCATTTTTTTTTTTATCTTGCCCTTGGATCTGATTGGTTTCTTGGACCCTATGAAATTCCTTTTCCTGATACTGGGACCATTCATACTCCTGG
This sequence comes from Vombatus ursinus, assembly GCF_900497805.2. Taxonomy (NCBI): domain Eukaryota; kingdom Metazoa; phylum Chordata; class Mammalia; order Diprotodontia; family Vombatidae; genus Vombatus; species Vombatus ursinus. The sequence continues at coordinate 12,017,424 of NW_020954737.1, read as the reverse complement.
AGGTTTCTAGGTTTTAGGAAGACACACCTCAAATTGAAGCAGAATGCTGGAAAGGTACACACACACACACACACACACACACACACACACACACACATGCACGCACACAAACATTTTTCTCGTAAGAATGTTAAAATTTCTTTTGTACTAAATTTCCTCAGGCCATGAAATTATCTGGTAGATTGGTACTCTTGTTTTGAGCTAAAATTTCCCCAAAGTTATTAATCAACATTTTAATTCTGCATATTCAATAAATGCATCTACCTTGTTTTGAAGGAGCAATCCGTGGGTATGTGTGTGATTTATTGGATACAACCTGCCAAAATATGCTATTGCCAAAGGCAAACTACCCTAAACTCACAAGAATATAAAGTCTATTAGAGAATTGAGCAGAAAAGTTTTGGCAATACTAATAGTGAAAAAGAATGTAGAAAAGATGAATCTCTTTGGGACCACAAAACACAGCCTTACACACACATATTCCTCAAACTTCTATCAGATAAAATTTCACTTCATAAACAACTTAGAGAAGCAAGGAAGACATTTCTTTTCAGTTCTATGGATAGAGGAAGAATGAATGACTAAACAATGAAAAGAGAGGATCACAAAAGTTGAAATAAAAAAAATTTTCATTACATAAAATTAAAAAGTTTTTGCACAAACAAAATTAATTTAGTTAAGATTAGAAGGGAAAGAGTTAACTAGAAAAAAATCTGTGAAGCAAGTTTATCTGATAAAAGTCTTATTTCTTAGATATGGAAGGACCTGATTGAAATTATAAGAGTAAGAGCTATTTCCCACCTGATAAATGGTCAAAGGACATGAATAAGTAGTTCTCAAGGGAACAAATGGAGAGTATCTATAGTATAATATACCTATGAAAAACATTCCAAATATTTAATAATTAGAAAAATGCAAATCAAAGCAACTCTTAGATTGCACTTCATACCCATTAGATTGGCAAAGATGACCAAAAAACAAAAACATGGGAAAATTGACTCAAGGTATAGAATAAAGCAGGTATTCTTAGTCATGGTCAATGTCAGAATTTGTTTTGTTTGGCTATGCGTATTTATGGCAAGGGTTTTGTTTTTCTTGTGAGAGAAAAAATAAATGCTTATCAACTGAAAAAATAAACTTAATTCAATATAAAATAAAATTATTGCCTTTTGAAAAAAAGATACTAGCATATTCTATGCATTGAACGAATCAAATAATACAAAAACACTTTGAAGAAATTGTTTTAATACCTTGAATTTTGAAATCATGCCTAACTTTGGACCACATTTTCTTGTTCACACAGCCATATTGTTGATCTACTCTTCTGGTGTACATACTTCCTCTTGCCTCTAGGTCTCCCCCACCTTCTTTTCCCCTGTGTATCTTTTTCTGCTTGCCCTATAAACTGACCTTTTACCTCTACAAAACATACTCTTGCTTCTTGTCTTTCTACACTCTAAAGCATGAGTGTGGTGGACTGTGATAAACAGATCAAGCCAGCCCGACTGTGCCAGACGGTGACAGGGAGAGAGAAGGAAGCAGGCATATGCAAGAGGTATTGAGAAGATAGCAATGATGGCACTTGGCAACTGTGATACAGGGAATGTGAGAGAGAGAGGAGTTGAGGAAAATATCTGTTTTACAAGCCTGGGTGACTGGGAGGATGGCAGTACCTTCCAACAGTAATACGTCAGTTAGGAAGAGCGAACAGTTTAGGGAAAAGATAATGAGTAAATTGGGGGCATGTTGAGTTTAAGAGGTCTATGAGACATCCAATTTGAGATGTCTAGTAGTCAGCTGGAGATGTGATCCTAGAGGTCAGGGGAGGGTTAGGACTGGACAAATAAACCTGAGAATCATCTACATAGAGATAATAGTTGAATCTGTAGGTGTTGATGAGATCACCAAGTTAAACAGTATAGAGGGAGAGAGAAGAAGGCATAAAAGTTTATTGCACGTGTTTTCAGTTAAGAACATAGTATTAGTTAAAGGAACTGGAGATGGTTAACAGGAGGGTTTGGTTGTGGTGATACTCGGTATGAAGGCTACGGGTGTGTGTATGGGGGGAGAGACTGGACTTGGCAGCCCTTTTGAAGTATTTGAAGGGTTTTTACATGAAAGCAAGATTAATCTTTTTGGTTTTCCCTTTGGCTTCTTCTGTTGCTTCTAGGAAAACTTTCCTAATAATGATGACTGTCCAAAAGGGGATTTGGATGCCTCTGCAAGCACTAGGTTTTCTTCTTCCCAACCCTCTGCTCTCCTCCCCCCCACCAAACCCACCCCAGAGATTGATGACTACTTATCAACAATATCATAGAGACAACTCCTATACAGCTATGAGATGGGCTAGTCCCTGAGAATTGTGGGCAGCATGATGTAGTGCTCCAAAGTGGTCCCAAGGGGTATATAATCAGCCAATCAGAGAGAAGGAAGACAGGTTGCATGCTACATTCTCCATGAGATTTAATCATGGGGTTTGTCTCCCAGACAATTACTCCTCAATTATTACAACTCATTATTCTCCCACTTTATTCTCTCCTGCTGCTATGAAAACTATCAACTTTTGCCCCCTTTTGAGAGTGACATTGACCTCTCAGGGTATTATAATCTAACCTAAACTCAGGCATCCAGAGCAGCATGCATTACTGCCATTGGGAAAATTCCAACCGTCTCTTCCCCCACCTCCTACCCACCAGCACACACACACCCACACACACACCCACCACACAATCACCCATATGTAGTCATGATCAACAACTTTGGAAAGCACTGGATTATTGGATAGAATATTAGACTTTGAATCCTATCTTAGACTCTTGCTCTCTGTGTGATCAAGGTCAAGTCACTTAACCTGGGAGATCCTTATGTTCACCATCTGTTAACCAGAGGTAACAGTATTAATACCCAGCTCACAAGTGTGTTGGTGAGGAAAGTACTTTGCAAACCTTCAAGATCTAGATAAATATTATATTTTCTTCCCAGTGGAATATAAGTGCTTTGAGGGTAAAGATGGGCTTCATTTTTGGCTATGTATTCTTAACATCTAGCAAAGTGCCTTAGACAGAGTAGGCACAGAATAAATACTTAGTGAATAAGTGTTAGGACCTTTGAGGTTCCTTGTAACTCTAAAATCCTGTGATCCTTTGAATAATAACACAACAGCAAGTTTTTGCAAAGCACTTTATGTATATTTTCTCATTGACCCCCACATCAACCTGTGAAGTAGCTTGTGTTATTATTCTAGTTTTATAGATGAGGAAACTGAGTCTGAGAGAGGTTAAATGACTTGCCTAGGATCTCGCAGCTCATGTCTGGTGGGATTTGAACTCTTCCTATTTCCATATCCACTGCACCACTTAGCTACTGTGAAATAAATAATGTTATATACAAAGTACTATAGTAGGTATGGGGAATGAATCTAGTCCCTGCCCTTGTGGGATTTGAAATCTAAGAGTTGGGATTTGGCCTATTTGTTTTATTGTTCAATCATGTCTGACTCTTTATGACTCCATTTGGGGTTTTCTTGGCAAAGGTGCTGGAGTAGTTTGCCATTTCCTTCTCCAGCTCATTTTATAATAGCACGTACATGATGTGAACTATTATGTTAAATATATCATGTACAAAATATTATATATAACATTATATATGAAATATTGCATATAAATGCATGGTAACTATAGAGCAGAATCTAATACAATAAGTACATACAACGTGATAAGAATATAAATAAGGTCCAGGAAGGAAACATCATTAGTATAAGCTTGAATAAGTGAAGAACATGCAAAATACAGGCAAAATAAGATACAGATTAGCACCCCTCATTTCCAAGCTGATAGTTTCGCCACCTTTTTGTTTTTCTTTTGCTCTAGGAGGCAGCCATTTGTAACTGCACCTTTGAAAAGAGAGTAGAAAGGATATTTTACTGCAATTCCTATTTACTGATTTGTGTCCCTTTGCCAAGTTATTGGAAAACAAAGCACTACCTGCCTTTTCTTTCTGTGCACAAACACTTGACACGGTTCAGGCGGCAAGTCTCCTTAGCAACTGGAAACCTAAGTGGTATTTGAGCTGCTCTGAACCAGGGATAGGAAGAACATGTTATTATACAGGATGTGTCTGTAGCAAGAAAAGGGATTAAAGATATGCCATCCTTGGAAGAACCTCCCAGGGAATGTCTTCTAACCTTTGGATTGAGAGGGGAAGGCCAAGTTCTAGTGGGGTAGAGCTTAAAGGTTAGGTCATCATTTTGGAGGAATGAACTAACAATTCCTTTTGACTCAGGAGAGTACAGATGCCAAGAGGAGTTTGGGTGGGATTTCTGTTTCTGTTCCCCTATCTTATTTGCTTCCCCACCTGTTATTCAGTGCCAAATAAATCACTCCATTTTAATGAACTTTTAGGTCTATAACCCAGCTCTGAGGTGGAGGAAAAGTTCTTTATTAAAGAAACTTTTGACATGGTCTTAAAGTGGTGCTTGTATAGTCTTATCACCATAACAGACACTAACATAATTTTATTTTCAAATATTTTCAAAAATTAAAAAAAATTCATCACCTACTGTATACAGAGCAAAGCATTGAGGGTATATGAAATTTAGATAAGGCCACCTGCTCTCATGCAACTTACTGAGACAGAGGTGTTATGTGAGATCTAAGGAGGAAGGCCATGATGGAAGAGAAGATCAGAAAAAACTTCATGTAGAATGTAGCAACTTATACTTAAAAGGATAGTAAAGAATTCAGTATGGGGAGAAAGGACATTCCAGACATGGGAGATAATGGTTTCATAGATGGAGACAGGAAAGGGTATTATGGTGTTATGGAATGATGGTAAACAAAAAGCAGTTCAAATTGACTGGAATGTAGAATACATGGGAGGTAATAATATGCGATGGGACAGCTAGGTGGTGCAGTGGATAGAGTGCCAGCCCTGGAATCAGGAAGACTCATCTTCCTGAGTTAAAATCTGGCCTCAGACACTTACTGGCTGTGTGACCCTGGGCAAGTCACTTAACTCTGCCTCAGTTTCCTCTTCTATAAAATGAACTAGAGAGGGTGGAGCCAAGATGGTGGAGTAAAAGCAGTGACTTGCTTGAGCTCTCTCCCAAAGACCTCTAAATACCCGTAAAAATGGTTCTAAACAAATTCTGAAGTGGCAGAACCCACAAAAAGACAGAGTGAAACAAATTTCCAGCCCAAGACAACCTGTATGGTTGATTGGAAAGATCTGTTGTGCTGGCTGGGAGAAGAGTGCAGTTCAGTATGGGCCATGTAAGCTGCACAGGTGAAGACCAGGCCTCAGCGAACCTGGAGCAGTCCTTAGGAGATTCAATCATGGGCAGCTGTGGTGGTTTCCAGATTTCTCCACCCACAAACACCCAAGGTCAGTAGGAAAGTTGTGCCCCGCGGTGAGAGAGGGGCTTGGTCCCAGCCCCAGTCCCAGCGTGTGGCCCTGGAGCAGCAACTGCTTTCAGAGCTCTCAGACCACAGAAAAAGGGGGGATTGAGTGGCTGATCAGAGAGGGATTGCAGAGATCTCTTTGCTGGCATTGAGGCAGGATTCTCTTGCTTTGCCTGTGTTTGGATCTGGGTTGCAGTTCTGGGTGGCAGTCATGGGGCTAGGAAGAGTACTGGTGTGGTGGAACTTGTAATTGCAGTGGAGAGGGAATCCTCCTTACATTTCCAAGGCAGAAAAGAGTGCTTGTGGTCACTCATAGACCAGATCACAGGCCAGGAAAGGAATAAACACCTTGCCCTTGATCATACCATATTGGAAGAACTGAAAACTTACAGGTTCCTAGAAGTATCTCTGAAAACAGCTGCACAAAACCCCCAAAGCTATGGACAGTACATTCTCCACACTGGAAACAGACCACTACCTTAACAAAGATTTAAAACTCAAGTAATCGGCTTGGAAATTGAGCAAACAGCACAAAAAATGTCAGAACATAGAATCTTACTTTGGAACAAAGAAGATGAAAACATATAACCAGAAGAAGACAACAAAGTCAAAGCTCCTACATACAAAGCCTCCAAGAAAAATATGAATCAGTCCCAGGCCATGGAAGAGCTCAAAAAGGTTTTTCAGAAGCAAGTAAGAGAAGTAGAGGAAAAACTGGGAAAAGAAATGAGAGTGATGCAAGAAAATCATGAAAAACAAGTCAACATCTTGCTAAAGGAGACCCAAAAATACTGACGAAAATAACATTTTAAAAAAATAGCCTAACCCAAATGGCAAAAGAGGTCTAAAAGGTCAATGAGAAGAATGCTTTAAAAAGAAGAATTGGCCAAATGGAAAAGGAAGTCCAAAAACTCACTGAAGAAAATACTTCTTTAAAAATTAGAATGGAGCAAATGGAAGCTAATGACTTTATGAGAAATCAAGAAATTGTAAAACTAAACCAAAAGAATGAAAAAAATAGAAGACAATGTGAAATCCCTCATTGGAAAAAACAACTGACCTGGAAAATAGATCCAGGAAAGATAATTTAAAAATTATTGGACTACCTGAAATCCATGAGCAAAAAAGAGCCTAGACATCATCTTTCAAGAGATTATCAAGGAAAACTGCCCTGATATTCTAGAACCAGAGGGTAAAATAGAAATTGAAAGACCCCACCGATCACCTCCTGAAAGAGATCCACAAAGAAAAACTCCTAGGAATATTATAGCAAAATTCCAGAGTTTCCAGGTCAAAAGGAAAATGTTACAAACAACCAGAAAGAAACAATTCAAGCATTGTGGAAACACAATTAGGATAACACAAGATTTAGCAGCTTCTACATTAAGGGACCAGAGGGTTTGGAATATAATATTCTGGAGGCCAAATGAGGTAGGATTACAGTCAAGAATCACCTATCCACCAAAATTGAATATAATCCTTCAGAGGAAAATATGGACATTCAGTGAAATAGAGGACTTTTGAGCATTCTTGATGAAAAGACCAGAGCTGAATAGAAAATTTGACTTTCAAATACAAGACTCAAAAGAAGCATGAAAAGATAAACAGAAAAGAGAAATCATAAGGGACTTATTAAGGTTGAACTACATACATGGAAAGATGATATTTGTAACTCCTGAGACCTTTGAAAGTATTAGGGTAGTTGCAGAGAAAATATGTATTTTATTTATGTCTATATATATAGATAGATAGATTAGATAGATAGATAGAGGGCACAAGGTGAGTTGAAGATGAAGGGATGATATCTAAAAAATAAAATTAAAGGGTGAGACAGGATCATACTGGGAGAACTAGAAGGGGAGAGGTAGAATGGGGTAAATTATCTCACATAAAACAGACAAGAAAAAGCTTTTACAGTGGAGGGGAAGTGGGAGAAGATGAGAGGGAATGAGTGAATTTTATTCTCATAGGATTTGGTTTAAGGAGGGAATAACATATACACTCAATTGGGTATGGAAATCTATCTTATCCTATAGGAAAATAAAGGGGAATGGGCTAAGAGAAGGGGGGATGATAGACGGGAGGGCAAATTGGGGGAGGAAGTAATCAGAAGCAAACACTTCTGAGGAGGGACAGGGTCAAAAGAGAGAATAGAATAAACGGGATGCAGGATAGGATGAAGGGAAATATAGATGGTTTTTCACTTGACTACTATGGAAGTGTTTTGCATAACCATACACATATAAGCTGAAAAGAAAATAAAAATGGAGAAGGAAATGGCAAACCATTTCATGTCTCTGCCAAGAAAACCCTAAATGGGGTCAGGAAGAGTTGGACATGACTGAAAATGATTCAACAACAACAACAACTGATAATAATAATAATATGTGATAGGGCTGCAAAGCAGGGAATCTTGTCCTCTTTCTTCAAATGACATGAAAATGAGGATAGTTACTTGATTGGCAGAATGAGGAACAAAAGAAATATTCACTGTTGTAGCCTAGGCTATGTATAAAATGATGAAATTTAATAAGAGAGGAATATAAACCTTACATTTAAAAACTCAAATTTTTAGGCATAAGATAGGAGAGGAATGGCTTGGTAACAGTTTACAGAAAAAAAAATTGAGGATTGAGGGTTCTGCAGTCTTATTATTAGTCAATCCTGTGACATGGTAGCCAAAAATAGCTATGCCAATTTTAGGCTGCCCTAATTAGTGTCCAGATCTCAGAAAATGATAGTGCCACTGTACTTTGCTCTGGTTAATCCATATCTGGAGTATTCTGTTCAGTTTGGGGCACCTAACTATAGAAATAATATTGATAAACTAGAGTACGGATAGAAGAGGGTATTAAGGATTATGAAAGAACTGGAAATCAGTCCATACCAAGATCAGTTGAAGAAAATGGGAAGATGAGATTTAGAAAGGATGTGGTTTCTATCTTCAGATATTTGAAGAACTGTCTCATGGAAGAGGGAATTACACTTGATTTGCTAGGCTAACAAAAGAAGTAGGAACAATGGGCAGACTTTCAGAGTGACAGGTATATCAACTTTATGTAAGTAAAAAAAATTAACAAAAACAAACTTCTAAATGATTAGAATTACCCAAAGTTAGAAAGGGCTGCTTCCAGAAGGCAGTAGGTTCTTCATCACCGGAGATTTTCCAATGTTGTCTGGAGGACCTTTTGTCTGAACTGTTGTAGGGGTTATTCCAATATAGGCATAAGTTAGAAGAGATGATCTCTGATGTCCGTTCCAACTCAAAGATTCTATGAATATAATCAGTCTTTTGCCCACCTCTGGCTGGATTACAATTGCACCAAGATATATGCTGCCACCTTTATTGAATGAATACTGTACACAATCTACCCGTATTTCTTCATAGCTCTCTCACCTCTACAATCTATTTTACACAATACTACACAATTAAGATGATTTAATTATGACCTTTACCATATTATTTCCCTATTAAAAAATGAAAACAAAAACTCACAAACCTTTGATATCGTCCCAGTAGATAAAGTCCATATTACTTAACTTGACAGAAGAGACACCGGTGCAGGTATGAAATTTAGGTAAGGTCTCTTGTTCTTATGGAACTTACTAATAGGGAGACAAGATATATACACAGATGAGGTCCTTCTTAACCTAATCCCCTTATGTTATTCCTTGTTTCCTATCACTCCTTTGTTTTAGCCAGTCTGGTTTACCCAAAGTTCCCTGGATAAGTTAAACCCCTCCACACTTCTCATGCCTTTCATATGAACTCTGCCACCTTTTCTCTCTGTTGAAATCCTATTCACTCTTTAAAGCCCCGCCCAAGTCCATTACCTCTATGAAACCTTTCCAGTTCACCCTGCTCACAGTGATCTCTCTTCTTTGAACTCTTCTAATTGGATCATCTGTATCACACATTTAACATTGATTATACACATTGCCTTGTGGTAGTTTCTGCATTATCTTGAATTATCATGTTTTATTATGTAATTTTAAGGCAATATGGCATAGTGGATAGAGTGCTGGGTTTAGAATCACAAAGACCTGCATTCAAACCTCATCTTTGACAAAAGCCAAGTCCCTTTGAGAAAATCCATTTACATGTAAGTGCTACAAATAGCTCCCTAGGACTTTTTTGGTCTTACAGGCAGCTAGGTGGTACTATGCATAGAGCCCATGACCTTGGGCAAGGAAATCCTTGGAGTCAGAAAGTCCTGGGTTCAAAGTTGGTCTCACTACGTCAATTAAGACCTCTTGGTGTCTCATTTTCCCCATCTATAAAATAGGGATGACTATAATAACACCTACCTTGCAGTGTTGTGATGAGGATAAAAAGAGAATATTTGCAATCTGCTTTGCAAACCTTAAAACATTATACCAACACTAGTCATTACTATAATTAGCACCTAAGTCATAGATAGGTTGTAATCTGCATTGGTGGAAGGAGTTCCCACATTGGGAGCTTAGCTCTACATTGATGAAGTTACAGATACTTCACATATCTGCATAGTTTTATTTACTTTTTATATGCATACATCTTGAGACAGGGACTATATGTGGTGGGCAAGCATGATGCTATGCACATAATTGTCCTTCAATAAATGTTGAGTGAACAAATGTATTCACTTCTTGTCCCAGATCCTAGACAAATATATCCCAAAGGCATTCCAGGGATGTCCAAAATATACAAGGCATGTTTATAATGACAAAGAAAATGGCAAACTAAGGTTTTGGCTTTTTTCCCCCATAACCTTCAGAATAAGAAATGTCCATTTTTAACCCTGCTCATATTTTTTTTTAAATGTTGGTAGATTTCTGTGGTCTGGTACTTTTAATAAAAATAAATTAAGAGGTTCATTAGACTACAATTCAGTTATAAAATTGGAATGTCAAAGCATTGTTCCTGTTTATTATTCTTTTATTTTCATATAATCCATAGATTCCTAATAGTGAAGGTAGATTGTATTAACATCAGAGAACAAGAGGTAGGATAGCTAAAAAAAAATCTTTTCTATTCCTGTTTTCAGACAGGCCACATTTAAACCATCTCAGACAACTATAAACACCCTTGATTTTAGAGTAGTTGCATTTCAGAAAAATTGACTGTTAAATGAATTTCTGCAATGTAATTCTGATTCTATCATTGCTTTCCATTATAAAACTGAAGATATGTTCAATTCAATTCCACAAACATTTAGTGTGCATCAGTGATGAACGAGCCACGCTTTGATTGGTCCATCGAACACTCTTGGGGGTTAAGCCATGGTCCCCAGTGGTGTCCCAAACCCCACTTTGGAGACTACTGGCCTAACATTTTTTTTGGTTGGAGCCTTCCTTTCTCAATGCTCAGAATTTCAAATTTCCTAAAAGTGCTTATTTTAAGCTATGGCTATCTGAATTGGTATTAACAAGCAGTAATAGAGACAGGCTCGAAGTCTGATAGCAGAACACGACCAAAACATGACTGGAATGATGAGCTTTGATAAAATGCCTGCAGAGGATCATAGGATCATAGGATCATGGATTCAGAGTGAAGAGAATTAAGCAGGAAGGCAGTAAAAAAAATAAAGGATTTTTTATGAAACTAAGAAAAGAAAGAAAATATAATAGCATTGGGGAAGGCTAAGATTAGGGATTCAGATGTTTGAATTGGGTACAGTGGATTTGGATATGTTTTTGAAGCTCTGCTGATGACCCAGCGTGATAATAATAATAGCTAGTATTTATATAAATGCTCAAAGATTTGCAAAGCACTTTAAATATGTTTTCTCAGTTGATTCTTACAACATCCCTGTGAAGTATATTATGTTATGATATTATAATTAATTGCTAATTAATACTAATTAATAATTAATTCTAATATCCATTTTTATAGAGGAAGAAACTGAATCTGAGAGATTAAGCAACTCCCCCAGAAATCACACAGCTAGTGTCTAGGGCAGCGTATGAACCCAGATTTCTCCCAATTTCGTAACCAGCACTCTGTCCACTCCGTTATCTGCCTGTCTACCACAGACCATGCACGTCTGCTGGAAGTAAGTGCTACTGAGATGAGGGTATATGCAGGGCAGGTCTGACTATCAGCAAAGCACTGTCCTAGTTACCTGATGATATTAAAAAAACAAAAAACACGACACCACACAGCAGGTGGGTCCTACTCATTTCTGGCTATCATTTTTGCATAAGTAGACATCTCAACTTGTTGTGGTTGTCTAATATGCTGACAATGATCCTTGGCCATGTTTGTGCTTGACTATCTGGAAGCAAGAGAGGATTCAAAAGACATCTGCCTTAGAACCACAGATGAATTGTTCCTCATTCTCCATTGTGTGAGTTTCATGTATTACATCTAGGATCTGGCACTCTGGTCACTGGCTCATGATAGGGTTGTCTTGTATACAATGGCCCTTGTAGAGTGAAATTCTGTTGCAGGGCTCTGTTGAGCTAGCTAGCATTTATAAAGCTTTAAGGTTTACAAAGTTATATATATATATATATATATATTTTATATTTATATATATATAAAAGTTATATCATTTGAGCCTTATAACAACCCTGTGAAAAAGGTATGATTATTATCCTCATTTTACAGATGAGGAAACTGAGACTGAGACAGATTAAGTGATGTGCCCAGGGTCACAGTACTACAGAGAATCTAAGGCAGAATTTGAATTGAGGTCTTCCTGGCTCCAAATCCAGACATGGTGGCACTAACTTGAAGAGCTTAAATAATAAGACTTGAGTTAAAGACTTTTATTTGAAGTTTAACACCTTAGGAAGGCAGGTTGGTGTATTAGAAAGTGTCTTGAGGGGCAGCTAGGTGGTTCAGTGGATAGAGCACAGGCCCTGGAGTCAGGAGGACCTGAGTTCAAATCCAGCCTCAGACACGTAACACTTACTAGCTGTGTGACCCTGGGCAAGTCACTTAACCCCATTGCTTAGCCAAAAAAAAAAAAGTGTCCTGGCTCGTGAGTTTAAGGACTTGGCTTTAAATCCTGCCTTAGATGGTTACCACCTATACAACCTTGGACAACTTTCAATTTCCTTAATGTTCCAGTTTTATCATCTGTGAAATGAAGGAGTTGGACCAAATGACCTCTGGGGTCCCTTCCACCTCTAAGTCTATGATCCTCTATGACTCTGAGCTTCTGCCCCTTTTTGAACATAGGTGGAAGTAGAATGAGGGAGCTAGAGCTGACTAAGACAGGTGAAGACTTATGAAGGAACTAATTATAATAATAATGTATTTATAAAAAAAATTTCTTCTTGATTCACTTGGTAAGAAATGGACACTATGGACATACATTCAGTACTTAAAGGGATATGATCCTGTTGATGTGGGTTTATTCTGTCATATATGTTCTATGTTGTATATTTCAACCCACTGATACCTTCTCAGTCAGTGTGAGTCTGGTTTGTATCATCCCCTAAATATTTGATAGGATATCTGCCCAACATGCTGGATCCCATACAGCTCTTGGTCTATCCATCCATCTCTTTGTTATTCCTTGCTTTCCATATATGACACAAAGATGAACATTAAGGATAAAGGGTAATCAGCAAAAAATAAAAAAATGGGATTCCCTGTGAGGCTGGGTGGAGTCTACTTGCCATGGATGAAATTACAGAGTAAATAAAAAGGTTCCTTGGTGCAATAGGGCAATAGTACCCTGAGAAGATACATACTCCTTTAGAACATAGTATATGAAGAAGAAAACCCCTGGTCACCTGACTGACACTACGAAATACATTTAACTTTTCTGTTTCTTTTTCTTTTTCTTAAAAAAAAATTGAGCCCCAGTTTCTTGATGCAAAATGAAGTAGGTCAAGGTTGGGGAGCTTGTGGCCATGGGACTACATGTGGCTCTCTAGGTCCTCAAGTACAGGCCTTTGACTGAATCCAAACTTCACAGAACAAGTTTAGATTCAGTCAAAGGGCCACACTTGAATACCCCATGTGGGCCACATGTGGCCTGGAGGACGCAGGTTCCCCACTAGAGTTAGACTATATAACTGATAAGGTCCCTTACAGCTTAGATCTATGTTTAAAAATGAAGAAAATAAAATTTTATGACAAAGATGTCATGAAAGTATCTCAAGGAGGTAGAAATACAGAAATTAAAAATGTGGGTCAATATGAAATGGAGAGAAAAAAGGTGGTGGTGATAAGAATTTGTCAGTTTTTCTATTTTACAGTACAAGCAAAAGAATGCTATGATTTCAGGTGAGCAGCCCCAGTTACTAGCCTTGGAATGGAGAGGGTAATATTTCAGACTGGCACAGTTCGATGGGCCTAGGTGAGGATTCAAAAGAATTATACAGCATGGCCCTTTCCCTTGGGAAGCTGAGGAGACAAGACTAATGGACCTGGAGCACAGAACTTCATAAGACCTAGAGTGGTATGTTAGAATAATGCAGCAGTAATCAAGAGACCTGGGCTCTAATACCCAGGTCTTAAGCTTGAACCTTGGAAAATCGCTTCAGCTTTATAGTCATTGGTTAGCTTATCAGTAAAATAAGTAGGTTGGACTAGATCATTTCTAAAGTCTCTCCCAACTCTAACATTTTATGATTCTCTGCAATATCCTTTAAGACCATCACACTCCCTTAGCTCCAATTCCATGCTCACCAAGCAATGTTTTAATCTATAATTTGGTTTTCTAAGTCTGTCAACCCACCGAGAGGAAAATGCCCACTACAGGAAATGCCCTGGTTCTGGTTATTGGACCAGATACATTTCCCATTTCAAATTAACTCATTAGCTTTCTCATCTATAAACCAGTCTCCTGTGATTTTTTAAAAAATCATGAATTAATTCATCAGGGTCTAATCATAGCTAATGCATTTTAGTTTCTGGGTCTGCAAGTATGAAAGTAGTACAACGGGAAGAAAAATTGGTTCTGTTATCAGAGGACCTGGGTGCAAATCCTACCTTGGGTACGTGTTACCAGGATTGCTTAACTTTTCTGAGTCTCAACTTCCTTAAGTGTAAAATGAAGGGGGAAGGTTGCACTAGTGATCTCTGAGGCCCCTTTCAACTCTAGAGCCATGATCCTATGACCAATGAAATTGTAGAACCAGATGTTGAAGCAGAATTAACCACATCAAAGTATAGTGATCTCTGTTTTGTTGTTGTTCAGTCATTTTTCTGTCATGTTCAATTCTTCTTGACCCCATTTGGGGTTTTCTTAGCAAAGATGCTGGAGTGGTTTGCCATTTCCTTCTCCAGCTCATTTTATAGATGAGGAAACTGAGGCAAACAGGGTTATGTGACTTGCTAGGGTCACACAGCTAGTAAGTGCCTGAGGACAGATTTGAACTCAGGAAGATGAGTCTTCCTGATTTCAGGCCTGGAACTCTTTACTGTACCAAAACCTGACTTGATATTGGCACTATGTCCTTATTTGTGATTATGTGACCTATTTGACTCTGGTTCCCCCTCTCTGAGCACCACACCTGTTATATTTTACCTACCATGGGTTTCTCAGGCACCAGAGGGTTGGGGGATCTTTTCTACTGGGTGGGTTCCCACATTTTAGGGGTCCACTGACTAGCACTTCAATTCCATTTAACCACTTAACATCAGATAATTTTTACAAAGAGATATTTACTTAAAAGATATAGAAGAATAAACATACACATACTTCCTCCAATATCTTGGTTGCATAATACCCCCACCCTCATTCATCATATCATGGGGGGAGGGAGAAGATAAAGGTCACAGATGGGTTCCCACTTAGCATTAATCCCACCAAATTCAAGCCTATAACTGGCAGTGCTAGTACCTAGACCCAAGCTCCAAAGGCTATTGGGTTGGCTGTAATAACAGCCTGGATTCCTGGAGTCCTGGCCTCCCCCTACCCCCCATGGCTCACATAACTGAGCCATACTGGAGACTCCACTCCTTGTATCTAGAATGGAAAAGAATCAATGAAAAGGGCAAAGACCCAGGTCTATTTCTCAACTTTGTGGATTGGGGAAAGGAGGCAACCAACTGGTCCTCTCTCAATCATGAAAGCAGAAAAAACCTTTCCTTTTGCTAAGTTGGGCAATTTTAAAGGTACCCACAATTCTAGAAAAAGATTGTCAACAAAGAATGTCTAAAAATGTTCCAGACTTTTGGTTTCCCAGAAACAAGTTTCCAGCATCTTACACGTGGATGATGCCATCACTAGCATGTGCCAAACCCCTGTTACACTTGTTTCTTTTTTTATATTTTACTTGAATCTCTGTAGAGATTTGAAGTAAATCACCTAGAGAGTTGTGCAAAGATGAAGAGAAATAGCATTGTTCTATCTCACAGAAAGCATCTCTGGGTTCCTCTTCCTTTATCTCTTTACCTCCTAGTGTTTAGGGGTACCCAAGAATAAAAAAGCAACATAGAAGAAGCTAATAAATTTGGCAAATAAACAAAATAGCCTGGTATCATTTAGGATTTCATAATTACAAAGAAAGTCAATTGTCTCATTCCATTGTAACAATGATCCTGAGTTACTAAAAGACGGGTGGGATTTTATATTAGGTCTTTCAGGTGCCAAATCTATGGCACAGTCTATCAACTGTGTCAAACTATGTTTCTAGGTAAATGTTTCAAGATTTCTTTAAGTTTGGGTATCTGTGGTCACTTGGAAATAGCACCAATCCTTCCCTTCCAATAAAAATAAAATCAAATGAAACAAAACCAAATTAAAGAAAACAAGTGTTTTAGCAATATCAACAAAAAATGAGGGATGATGACTTTTTATTCTAGAGCTGTCCCTTTCAAGTTTTCATGTTGGATTTTCCTAAAGCCCTAAATGAAAATATTTGCATTTATAGTCTGTAAAAGACGGTAAGAGGAAGGCTGGAGTCATGGTGGAGGAGATGAGGAAAAGGGAGGAGAAAATGGGGATCAAATCATGTGAAAATCAGAGACAGCACGTCCCAAAGAAAATAGGCAACAGGGAAGTGTGACATCCAATTTCTTGGAAGGGGGAGGCAGAACTGTAATTAAATTTTCTGATCTTGTTAGCCAATTTCTTCACTCACTGCCCCTGAACTAGAGAATGGGAAGGGAGAAAGGACACTGTGGCGTCAGCGATGGTAGCGAGGGAAATTAGGTTTTCACGGATTATTGGGTTAGTTCCACTTCTCCCACTTTTTAATTTATTTGTCTGCATGTTCTCCAGAGCTGAAAAGGCTGAGAGTCTTTTTTTCATTTTTCTTTAATTAGATCTGATTTTGGAGTATGAAAACTTGTGAGGGGATAGTATGACAATAGCACGATGGTGGCCTTCAGCATATCTACTTTTTCCCTCCCTTCAGCTCTATATGAACCCTTCTTCAGAATGGAAAGGAATCCTGATAGGAGGCTCTAAAATGTTTCTAATATCATTGTCAGTCACAAAATAGCTTCTGGGCATACTAAGGAATAAATAATAATGAGTATTTATTATGCTCATTTGAATTTAAACAGAAAAGGAAGAATTTATTTCCATGCTGCCTTTCCTTCATTCTCCTTTCTTTGCCCTGATTTTTTTTTTTTGTTATGAAAGAAATAAGAGCAGGAATTAGTATTATGGGTCCTCTGGGTGTTACAGAAGGGGTAATAATGCCTCTCACTGTTATTTTCTTTTGAGCCCAATGAATTAGTCAGAATAATAATAATAAAAAGAAAACAAATGAGGCTGCAGTAAATGACTTATATTAAGACCTAAACTTAGTCAATGACTAATCCCTCAAAAAAAACTCAAGGACAAGTGCTTCAAAAATTACAAGGGGTGTTAATGGAGCAAACTAACAGAAATGTTACCAATCTGTTTCTTTTAGGCAGTCAATGGTATACTGGGTATGGTCTCCAGTACAAAGGCTCTGCCCATAGTTGGAAACAGTGTTCAAGTGATGAGGTCTAGAGGTTTAGGGGTGCTGGAACCCCAAGATCATGATACGTGGACTCTGCCTGAAAGAAGCTGACCTAAATCTTCTTTCAGCCAGAGAAAATGTTTATTAGAGATAGATCATGCAGGCCAGACTCTTAAGGAATCTGAACATTAGTGATGCCCGTAAGGATGAGGGGGTGTGAGAAAGTCTCAGCATTTAAATGAGGGCCAGGGTGGATCTTATATACACTCAAGTAATTTTGGGTGACCAGAGGAGGGGCTGGGAAGAGGATCTGGGTGACTGGGGGAGGAGTTTAGGGAGGATCGGAGTGTGGGAATAGACAATGAAGGGCTAGGCTTTTATTAGGGTAACAAAGAACTGGAAGGAAGAGGTTGCTAAGATCAAAGGTGGGACCAAAGACTAGGCTTCTTCCTTAGGATTTCAAGGACAGGCTTCTTAGAGAGATAGAGAAAGATCAGAATAAGAATAAGAGATAAGGAAAAGCCTTTGAGTGAAGTATAAGGGTTTTCTGGGCCTGTAGACAAATGGGAGCCAAATTCTTCTGGGGGCAAGGGACAAAGGTTTCAGCTTGGGCCCATACCCCATCACAAGGGCCTCTGTTTTTTAACCAAGAGTATAGAAAGAAGGGGTTCTTTACTAAGCAATCTTTGTATATTATATCTAATAAAAGAGTAGGTATCTTTTATGAAACATCACTTGGAAATTCAGAATTTAAATTTATGCCACACAATATTATATAGTTATATTTAATAGTTATATTTAAGGTCAGCCATTGTGAGATGGGAGGTAGTTATTAGATGGTGAAGGAAGTTGGGTCAGATATGGAGACAGGGAGAAAAAGGAGAAATAATAATAATAATAATAATAATAATAAATAATAATAGCTAGCATTTATGTAGTGCTTTAGGGTTTACAAAGCACTTCATGTATATTATCTCATTTGATCCTTACAGCAACACTGTGAGGTAGATGAATTATCATCACCATGTTGCAGATGAGGAAACTGAGGTTGAGAGATTAAGTGACTTACTCAGGTTTACCCAGATAATATAATAGGGCATGAACTCAGGTGTTCAAGAATCCAATTACCATACTCTATCTACTATACCTTCTACCTGAGGAATGAAGGAAGTAAAAAGAGGAGACAGATGAGATTGGAGGGAGAACAGTGAGAAGAGAGCGAATTGTTAGGAAGCAGAGAAAGACAAAAGAGAAGAAGATAAGAGAGTAGGAAGAAGATAAAATGCAAAGAAGAAAGAGAAGGAAAGAAATCAAGAGGAGACAGGAGAAACATTGAAGGAGAGTGAGCTGTTAATTTATCTTCAATCTTTGAAATATTAGACTGACTTAGAGAAACTAATTTATCTATTATAGATATGTATCAGCATGTCACTTCAAGAAGAGATACATGATTTCTTCTGTGTAACACTGACATGGATTTCTACATCTTACATTGGCATAAGTTTCTGCTTCTTGCATTGATGTAGGTTGCAACCTGTCTAGGTGGCCTTTGTGAGTTGCTGTGACAAAAAATTCATCACTGCAGACAACAGAGTGATGGACCTCTGAGTTTTGTTATACTGGTCCTCAGAGGATACAGCCTACATCTCATACTTGTGGCGTTTCCAGCTTGATAGGACCCATCAGAGGTAGACATGGCTTTAGAGAACTCAGCATCGTCTCTACATTGTGATGACTCAGTCACTGAAAGCAGATTTTAGTCAAGGATGTGTCTTATTATACTTAACATTAGAAAAGAGAGAAAAAGATATATTGTAAGATTTCTAGTAATTTTAGTATCTACAAATTACTGTGGATTCCTTTTAGCACCATATTTTACTTACCATTGCTGAATCTCTTAAAAATCCTATGCTTTTAAGCACTGGATGGGCAGAAATGAAGGGCAGGAGAACAAACCAAAAGGTACTTGAATGCTACCTGAGAAGGTTGAGTGAAATTGGGGATAAGGATATTTGGAGGATCCTAGTGGAAGAATTAGAGTGGGGCACCTGGCTTCCTAATCCTAGCACTGGCCAGAATTTACAAATACATTTCTAATGGCCAAACTCATTGTTTTTCACACAAAGGCATACACAATGAAGTGAAGAATCTTCAATATTCTATTAACTGAGAAACATTTAAGTGCTTTGAAGATGAGTCATTTTTGAGTCTTTTCCTGAAACAGTGTGATGGAATGAATCTTCAGTGACACTTGACTCTCATTAAACATGTTTGAATGAGATAGGCTTGAAAAGCAAATGGCTCCTGGAAATTTTGAAGTTAATAAATTTATTCTACCCTATTGTCACTCCTTAGGCTTCCTTTTGACTTTTCTATGTCTCCTATGCTTCTTCAACCCTTATTTTGACTAAGTTGATGTTCCTTGTCTCTTTCTCCTGGCATATCACATTTAGTTGGACTTTCATGCTGCTGATAGAATTATAGAAAAGCACCCTCGTTTGGACCTAATAATGCCTTGGATTGGCTCTCTGCACACTTGTCCCCTATTCGTTGTAGCCCGTAGAGTATGGAAACTGGCTCTTGAGAACTGGTTGTTAAATTTTGCAGTGTGAACATTTCTGCTTTGGAAACTGACAAATGCTACAAATCAGGACTTTATTTGCTGCTTTGTTAATTTTCTTTAGACTTAAGAAAGTAATGGAAAAAGTGTTTATAATGTAGATTATGCTTAAAAGTGTGTCATGGTGTATCTTTTTTTTTTCTTTTTAAGCAAGCTGGTTGTTAAACATTTGCAAGGAAACCCTTCTTCATGTTCCTCATAAGCAACTTTCTTACCATCTTGGGGCCCAGGCTTGAGGTACCTTTCCCACCACCTAAATTGCTGCAATGGCTGGGTTGTGTCAGAAAATTTGGAGTGTTTATCAGAACTTGAAGGACAAGAAAACCCATCCACAACTCATATTCATAAAATTATATGAAAGGATTTGAAGTAGTTTAGCTGAGTCTTAAGAAAGAAAGAGAGAAAGGGGAAGAGAGAGAGATAGAGGGAGGGAGAGAGAAAGTCACATACTTTGAGTGACCAGCATATCTGACCAGCATATAAATGCATCCTCAAATTTGCTAGCTATATAGTACCTCATTTTATTTCTACAGGTGATTAAACAAACAAGTTTCTTACAAATACCAACAAAGTTGTAAATAAAGAGATTTCATTGGCTTTAAGCTTTTGCAAACAGTAAGATTCTTTTTTTTTGTATCAGCACAATGAGTCCTATTCTCTCAGCTTTCCTGGTATAATTTGAATTTACAAGGCTATAAATCATTGTTCAAGGACTCATCTGTGTTGACTGATGCAAAAAGGAATCCCATCACTTTCAAAAAGGTTTCAGCAGAAGAAATCTAAGAAATATAGCATATATGGTAAATGATAACCCTTTGGAGGATTAAAGATGATTAAACTTTAGCAGATTGTGTTGTGCCAAGTGCTGAAATCTCTACCTTGAGATTATACATATGATTTAATTTTTCCAATTCATCTCTTTGTTCTTCTTTGGCCTGGAAATTGATCCATCCCAGTTTAGATTCTGAAACTTGAAGGTGAAAGTTAACATATTAGAGAAGTGTGGACTATGTGTTGGCTTTGTAGGAATACTCAATTCTATACACAATGAATAGAGTGGAAAAGAAAATGAAATTTGCTTTTTTTTTCTTCTCCTCTCCCCTCATACACTACTACCATGGGATCTTCAGCTATCAGCAAAGAGGGCAGAACTAGTCCTACCGCTTATATTGTAGCTAGACTTCTTGGAAGACAACATCCTAAATCCATCCTCCCAACTCAAACTCTTTCCTTATGTGTAGGTAGGTGAACATCATGACCCTCCCCTCCTCCCTCCATGTTTGAAGAGACCTATGGGAAGCATGTAAATGGGAAAAGAGGTGATAACTCTCTGGGTCAACCCCCCCTTCCAGATTTTCCCTTTATCTTCATTCCCTCACCCCATCTCCAACATTTATTCATCCTAATAGTCCCATTTCATTGCTCTGGAAACTGAAAACTCACCCTACACAGATGAAACATTAGGTATAGGGCCAGAGAAAGAACAAGTTAAGAACACTGCTTCCAGGAGTCATCAATTAGTGCAGGGTGAGTGCCAGGGGCTGAGAAGATATAAAGGGGATGGAAATGATACGAAATGCATCCCAGGAATTTACTGCTGTGTGCTTTAGGAATTGGATTTCCACTGAAGGTTTTCATCTATTCCCCTTCCTCCTTGCTTATGTAGATTAGTAATTCCTCTGAATTCAGAACTCAAACCTGAGTCTCTTTGCCTATATTCTTCCTGCCTATCCCAATCTCACTAAATGCCTACAACCAGTCCAGTTTAGATGGCTAAGCAACACTCCTGATCAAATCCCCATATGCCACTCTGCCCATGAACAGGCTGTTACAAGCGATAGGACCCTCATTCCAGAAAGTGAAGAGTGGGAAGTGGAGAGTTGGATAAATCTGCTCCTAACTAATTCCATTTAATATTATTCAATATTTCCTAACTAATTTCACTTAATATATTACAGTAGGCTATGTATGACTGTATTGATCCAGGATCTTTTTGTTGTTGTTCAATCATTCAGTCATATCTGTCTCTTTGAGATCTCTGTCCTTGGGGTTTCCTTGACAAAGATACTGGAGTGGTTTGCCCTTTCTTTCTCCAGTAGATCATGGATCCATAGGCAAACAGAGATCAAGTGACTTGCCTACACTCACGCAGCTAGGAAGTTTCTGAGTCTTATTTTGAACTTGGGTCTTCCTGCTCTGAGCCTAGTACTCTATCCGCTGTGCCACCTAGATCTTACTATTCTTAATCTGTCCTGCCTTCTTTCTGGATTTTAGTTCCATTCTCTGATAGTCACAGTGCATAAAAAGGCCTACAGAACCTATAAGAACCTCTCTGACCCTCATGCTAGTAAATAATTCATAGTTTCTTGCTCCTCTACCTAGTCTCCACCCTAGGAGCATTTCCTCAGATGGGGTTGCTCTCCCAGTTGACAATGAAAGAATTTCTTCAATTCCATTCTCTAGAACCATTGTAGAGTTCCAATTTGGTTACTTAATTGGGCTTTTTTAAAATAAGGAAGTTTTGCACATATACCCTCATTTAAAAAAAAAAATCAACAAACACCCACTCACTTCCTGGTCTAATGAAGTCCAGCTACAGAAAGAGTTGTTACATCTTGTCCACCTTCTCTGTTCTCCTCTGTTCACAGCCCTCCACTATTGTTGACAGGCTCCACTACATTTTAACCCTCTTCTCAAAGATCTCAAAGGTTTTAAAGGTCACCAATGATTTCCTAATCACTGAATCTACAGGCCTTTTAAATGTTTTCACTTTCTATAACTTTTTATAGCCTCATATTCTTGAAGTTCTATTTTTAGCTTGGTATACATGACATACCTGCCATCTTGACTTTTTTCTAATTTCCTCACCACTCCTTCTGTTTCTTTTGATCGCTCCTCTTCCTTCTCCTGCTTCTAACTAGGGACAGCCCTCAAAGATTAATTTTTGTTCTCTATATTCTGAGAGGTTACACTGAATCCTTTTTCACATTCTTCAGAGATTACTTTCATTCTCATGTCTTCAACATTTATGTCTATATAGATACTTCCCGAATGGACATGGAATACTTCTATTTCTATTTATTCTGAGTATCATTTCTGTATATGATTACTAAAATGTTTAAAAGAGTGATGTCCAACTCAAATAAAAAGAGGGGCCATTAAACCATATGTAAGGATCCCTGGGAGGCCACATTTTGACTTAGAAAACCACATATTAACATCATCTATGTTTTATTGTATTTTTATTTATTTTGTTAAATACTTTCCACTTTAATTTTAATCTGGACACTGCTGTACTCAGGAATGTTGTGAGCCACCCGCAACTGAGGGTGGCCTGTCTGGCATCTTTGGTTTAAAATGTAAGTAGTTCTTGTATATAGCCTCCTGAATTGGTGGTAGTCAGGCCACTTGAGAATGACATTTTTCCTCTAAGAAATGATGATGTGGATTTAGAAGTGACTTCAGGTGAGAAATCATCTCATAGGAGATAGAGGAAGAAGAGAAGAGAAGTAGTGAGTGGTGACCCCTCCCTCCAGGGCTTCTGAGGCAGGCATTTGTTTATTTTAGATGAACTGTAGTGAGGTCACCTCTCTTCCTGGTGCACATATCCGGGATGTGGTAGATAACCTCTCCAAAATGGTTTAAAAGTCATGATTACCATTCATTTCTGGTGATTCATGTGTTAAAAGAAAAAAAAAGATATTGTCGGAAGGAAAGAAACACTAAGGTGTATGAAGGTTTGGGCAAGAAGCTAGAGACCTCAGGAGGACAGGTTTTCATTACTGTTGCCCATGGACAGCAAGGGCTTTAGAAGAGAAATATGTGTTTGGGAAATGAAAGCAGGATAAAATATCTGAAAATGGGTTTTGAGTTTCTGTACATAGTTTAACATTAACAAATTATAGCCTCGTAGAAAAGTGTGGAGTATACATAACAAGGACTGATAAAAAGATGTATTTGCCTGGAATCTCACAAATCTAACCAAAAAGACAAAACTGTGAAAGAAAGAGGGAGGGAGAGGAAAAAAAAAACCTCCTATGTACACCTGCCAGGCTAGATATCATAGCAAGTATCTATAACGAAGGAAAAAAGAAGCAACAGGGATACACAGAAATCCGTAGGTTATAAAATTCAGAAAAGGAACCAGCAATAAAACCCATGACCTAGATATGTCTACATGAAAATGCATAAAGTATAAGTAACAAGCAGAGTGAACTAGAGATTAATTCAAAGAGACTAATTTGATCCTGTGGTGTTAGGGGGAATTCTGACGCCAGAAAGCTATTAATTTAGGTTCAGACTTCAGACTTAAATGAGGTACTCGTAAGTCATTGACCAGTAAACAAAAAGAGGGTTACTTTGCCATAACAGCAAGGATATGCAACAAGGATACAATGGCACTTAATTATTATACATGCAGTTCTAGAAACGTGTCTTGTCAGCAGGACAGTGTATGATGTTTGAGTGGTCTTTTGACCACTACCAAATTGGAGAGGCCCTGACTCCATGTGGGTGGGACTTTTTAATGCCCTTAGGTGAACAAGAATCTAGAACAAGGATTCAGGAGCCAATCAGTTCCTGAGAATGGGATTATTTTCTTTTAGGGAAAACTAATCTCTGTTATAGGGAAATGTGGTCCTATCATACGTATGTACCACTGAAACTTTATGGGATATGACCCATAACGAGAATATGTCACAGAAAGGCTATTTGTCGTTGATTATCTGATTGATCCATGATTTCATCAATGTGCATCTGAAATGGTACAGAACAGACTTCCACGCCTTCTCACCCTGTGCAACAAAGTCTACCCAACATGGTGAAGATCTTCTTCTAGATCTCGTTTAAAATACAAATTTATTATTTGTTTATTAAAACTCTTTTTTCTTTTTAAAATTTTGAATTTCAAGTTTCCTCCTTACCTCTCAGCCCTCCCCCACCCCGAGAAGGCAAGCAAATGATATCAATTATACATGTGAAATCATGAACAACATAGTTCCTTATTAGCCATATAGTTAAAAAAACAAAAAAAATAAAGAAAATGAGGAAATTTTCTGCTTCATTTTGCACTCTGAGTTCATCAGTTCTCACTTATAAGGGGGATAGTATTTTTGGGAGGCTATGAAATTTTGGAGGCTATCTTTGGAGGCTGGGAATTTCATGACTTGCTACCATGTAGAATCAAAAGGGTAATTAAGGTCAGAGGAATTTAAAAAGATAGACTTTTATTTTAGGGGCAAACTTGAGGTAATTATGCATTGCACAATTTCCTAATACCAATTTTGCCCACTGTCCTCCTTCAAGGATCAATTTATTTTCTATTCATAGTGTCTGTCCATGCTATATGGACCAGCTTGATGGGTTATCCATCTTACTGCACATCATAGTCTGGTCAAGGGACAGTCTTCACCCATGTGGTTTTATTTTATGTGGTTGGTTAGACTAAATCAAGGCTTCTTAACTTTTATCTGACATGGACCCCTTTTGCAGTCTGCTGAAACCCATATATCTCTTCTCAGAATAATACTTTTAAATGTGTAATATAAAATACACAGGTTTATAAAGCAAACCAGAGGTTAGTGAAACTAAAAAATGTGATTTTTTTTCCATCCACAGATCCCTCAGGAGTCCATGGATCCCAGATGAAGAATCCTTGGACTAAACCCTTTTGGTTGATGATTTTAGATCTTATTTAGGAGGCTCTAAAACGATCTGGGGATTTATGCACTCAGCACAACATCATCAGCAAACAGACGCATAAGGAGGATCTCATCATTTATAGAAAGAGTCTCTTTTGCTAGACTTTGGACATCCTCTGTAACAATGGTAAATGCTTTTGGCGAACCAACACTTCCCTGTTTTATGCTTTGTTTCATATTAATAGTCAGATCAAAAAACAAAATTACCTCTGTTGTAGCTTTCAGAGACTCTTGTATGATTTTTACATAGGCAAAAGAGACACCTTGGAGTGCCTTTAAAGCAGCATTTTGTTTTATTGTCTCACGCTTTGTAGTTGACAGTCTATAAGTACGATTGGTTTTCTTATGATCTACTTCTTTCAACTAGTTGTGTGACTATAAGAATGTATTCTCCTGAGGAATACCGTCTGTGAAACCTTGACTCTTTTCTTCTCATACTTTCATCAAGGATACCCTTGATGATGTGAGTAGACTATTCTCAAAGTTTTTGTTGAAATTGGAAAGTAGAAAAATGGGTTGGTAGTTATTGACATTCTCTCTATCACCTTTTTTTGGGGTAATAATATCTGTAATTTCCTAAGTGAGAGCAGCTAGGTAACACAGTACATAGTGTCAGGACTGAAGTTAGAAAGACTCATCTTTCTGAATTCAAATCTGGCCTCAGACACTTACTAGCTGTGTGACTCTGGGCAAGTCACTTAAACTTGTTTGCCCCAGTTCCTGCATCTGTAAGATGAGTTGAAGAAGAAAATGGCAAACCATTCCAGTATTTTTGACAAGAAAAGCACAAATGGGGTCATGAAAAGTTGGACACTACTGAAACAACTAAACAATTTCTCAAGTATTTGTTATCTTTCCTTCTTTCACATTTCTTGAGCATTAATATTTGATTTCTGAATTTGAGCCTTTCTTAGTCCAGACCTCCTCTATGAATACTTGTTCTTGTCAAACAATTCTTGACTGTCTTTATTTCCCTTAGAGCCATTTCTATGAATTAATACAGTACACTGATATTTCTGATGTTAGACTACAAATCTGGTGGCTTTATTTTCTCTGATGGAGAAAAGAGTTTGGTATAGCAATCTTTTCATACGTCTTCATTTTTCATTTGTTGACTTCCTTTCATTGTTATCCCTAGCTGCTCTTGGGATGATCTAACTTCCTTAAATCTCTCAGGCTTTCTGAAACCTTATGCATTTTTAGATAATATTCCTTGTCTTTCAATGAGATGAAACTGTTCATTATCTTTCATCAACATCTTAAGATTTTTGGTCTACTCTTGGCTGTTCTTTGGCAAAGAGATTGAGTTTTTACTGGTTATGGTAGTTTCCAGACTTTTTTGGCCTCCTCATTGTGGTGATTGATTTATATTGGTTAAAGCTTTTCAGGAGGTTTTTTGCTGGTGTCTTCTTTTTAAATTTTTCCCATTTTTGACCCTAACAACTTGTTTAAAGAGGACCAGGTCTAAGTTTTCTCAACTGCATGCTGCTTTTTCTAATTTCTATTTTCTTAACTTGGTATTGAGATTGATATTTTCTCTAACAATTCTGTGGACTAACAGCTCAGAAAGCTGATTTAGAAATGACTCTCTGATGTAGACTGGTTAGAGCAGTCTCCTTCTTTAAGAATAGAAGGGATATATAAATAGGTATGGCTAGAGTAACTGATGGATGAATCCATGATTGAAACCTCTGGCACCAAAGTATTTTATTAACCTTTGTGCTTACCCTTGCTGACCTAGTCATGATTTGTGTATTTAAAAAAGTTCCTCAGATATGGATAGATGTATTTGTGAGAATCCTCATCTCTCTCTCTTTCTCATAAAGTCATGTGGTCCCTATTTGTGGACTGTTCAAAATTAAGTTTTTTTGTGCAGATTGTCAACTTCATGGTATTATAGCTTCATTTCCCACAGCCAGACTGGCTGGTAAAGTGGAACATATATGTCTCCATGTGTTTCCCGCATGAGAGAGAATTCTCTCAGTGATTTATATGCTATCAACAAACCTTGTAGTTACCTTAAAGTGTGTATGGCTTCCTCACACACTAGTTGTGCCTCCCCTCTTGCAGTGATGTTTTGCACGGTTTTTAGCTTTGTTTAATGATACATATTCATTAAAAAGTACACGCTTCTTGAGGATAACCCTTCTGTAATTTCTGGTGGTGATGTTCTGATCCTGAGTTGCCATCATAAACCTCTTGAAGTTTATAAACAAATCTGCATGACTCATCCACTTGTTCAGTGATTCCTTTAAATGTGTTGTTGGTAGAGTTCATGTCAATGTTGTCCATGGAGATTATTTGGATTCTGCTCTTTTATCTTAACTGTTTCATAGGCTCCATTTGGAAAGAAACCACTTTGGTTACAGCCAACAAATTGAGACGGTACCATTGTTCAGACAGAAATGTTCCTGGGACATGTTGCTGCTCTGTTTTCATTCTTTTAGATTAAATGTTTTGGGTATTATTGCAAAGGTAGATAAAATAACTACTTTTTTAGTTGGATAAAAACATTAGGATGTAAATTCGTCTTTTGTAGGCTCACTGAATGTAGCAGACTGGATTATGGGAATGATATGTCTGTCATCCTGTTCCTACATAACTTTGATTTCTTCTACTAGGTTCTTATGTTGAAAGCTTTTCATTCCATGTCGCTTGGAGATTATGAGCATGTGGTAGGATGGCATCTATTATAAATGTTCTTAAGTTTTTATGGATCAGTGTTTTATCTGGGTGAAGTTCTACTTCCTGCAAAATTTATTATTGAATTTTCAAGGATATTCTGTATTTTTAGCATTGAGATTTGTCATCTGATCACCCATGAAAGAAGCATATTTAATGAGTAATTTTAGCGACCAGGTTATGTCTTGCTAGGTATTTAGTGAATGCTGAATATTTGTAGTCTATTACTATTGTTCATGGAGGAAAACCTCATAAAGGGATCAAGACTCTAGTTGTAGCTTTCTCAGGATTGTGCAGTCCTTCTTGGAGCTCAGCCCTTGTAGACAGTGATACTAAGAGGCTAAGGAAGGCACGAGGACATTCTGCAATTTGCCCATTTAGAGTTGACTGAACATAAGAAGCCCATCCCCTAATGAGCAGCCACAGCACTGCGGCATGATAGCCCACAGTATGTGAGAGAGAAAACCATTTAAATCAATATATGGTATTGTTTATCATGCTTATAAATCATTCATTAGGGAAAAAACTAAATGAAAGCACAAGTAGACACTAATGATTTTTAGACAAATATTAAATGTGTAGCTACTGATTTCAGATTGGTCTATTAAAAGAGCAGGATTTAAATACCCCAGAGCTAACAATGACATTTCAGCTGTGCTCAATGAGAGTTTATTAGAATATGGGTTATACTGAAGGTACACCAAATTTTTCTGCCTACTGAAATGCAATCTGCTCATTAAGGGGACAGTGAAATCAAATTTCAAGCTGAATATCTATTTAGAGATTTTTGGAGTGATTTCTCTCTTCACCACTCTGTGTTAAATAGCTGCAAATGGCCTAGACAAACAGCAAGAGATTTTTCCTTGGGGGGACACCTATTTCCTCTTTTATCTTACGTGAAATTACATCATCACCCTCTTTTACAAGAGTGATCTCACTGGAAGTTGCTATGCAAATCTCATCCTATCATCTGAAGGTGGCAAAGGAGGAACCTGGTAAAGTACAAGAAGTTACTGAAGATGAAAAGTTTTTTTTTTAAATTATTTGCATTAATTCCAGAGGAAACAAAATCAAAATAGACATAAGAAGGATAGAATAGTAGCCAACATTTTTTTTCTAAAAGAGTTTTTATGGGTTTAGAAATGATGCTACTTGAGGGATATTTCTGATACAAAAAAATACTGAGATCCATACTTCAAGGATCCATGATTTCACTGGCCTGGGCATTCCCTACACTCACATAGGTCACAACCCCTCCTGTCTTAGCAAATGGTCTTTGTGAATTACTGTGAGCAATTTGCTGCTGCTGAGCCTTAGCAGACCAAAAGTTCTTAACATGTGGTCCATGGACCCTAAGGGGTTTGTGGAAAGATTTTAGGGGGTCCATGAATTGGAATAGGAAAACAAATTACATCTCTATTTCCACTAACCTTTAGTTTCCTTTGCAATCCTTTGTACTTTAGTACATTTTTCAGAGGAGTCCACAGGCTTCACTTGACTGCCAAGTGGGGTCATGACACAAAAAATGATGAAGAATCCCTGGCTTAAACTGAGCTAGGCTGGTTCTTGGACAACCAACACACAGTCCATCATTGGGCTCATTCTCCAAGTTTTATGAGCTTTGTAAGACAAAGAGTGGCAAAATTTTCTTCTGCAACTAGGGTCAACTCTATACACAATGATGAAGCATTAGATTAAGAATTCAATGGAGGACAACAGAATTACCTAGGATGAAAAAAGATTGAAAAATATGTTTGCAAGGGAAAAAAAAGACCGAAGTCAACATAATAGTGGTAGAATTATTAGCAACCTATATTTTTAAGGCAAAATTTTTAAATGGGCTTTATAATGTTTTTAACAGATATTTTTACATAGGAACAATCTAATCAAATGTTCTTTTTTTAAGGAGTGGCAGCAGTTGTAATACATGTTAACTGAGAGATGACTGTGAAGTAGGCCAGTTCATCTGGGCTCCATTAAATCCCACTGGAAAAAGGAAACAGAAACCTCAAATATACACTTACTAGGTGTCCTATGTTTGAGGCCTTGTCCTTCTTTGAGTTGTGTGTACTTGCGGGAGTTGTGGATGAACCTCACTGCTGATCTGAAAGAGATTCTGGATAGAATCAAGGAAGGAGTAGAGGAGTGTGGGTGTGCTCAGGTGGTGTGGCCACAAGATAGTCAAGTTGCGGGGCTCAGGAATCAGATTCTTGCCTCTTAAGGAACAAAGAATTAACCTAAATCCCTCAGAGTATGTTGTCCTTCCAGGATAGACAAACTTCTGTTTTTTTTTTTTTTTTTCCTGAGGCAATTGGGGTTATGTGACTTGCCCAGGGTCACCCAGCTGGTAAGTATCAAGTGTCTGAGGCTGGATTTGAACTCGGATCCTCCTGACTCCAAGGCTGTAGCTCTATCCACTGCACCACCTAGCTGTTCCCCAAACTTCTGTTTTGATATCCATTTGTTAAGGGGGGAAGAGAGAGCCAAAGAGTTCGAAATATGTAGCTCTTTCTTCTCAGGTAGCCTGTCATTTGATTGTTTCATTCCTCATCACATCATTTATCCTTTCTGCTCTAAAATCCTTATCATTTCTTTCTTCAAATGACTACTACAGTGTACAGTCCTATTGGAAGGAAAAATGTGATGTAATGTAAACTTGTATTTTTTAGGAGTGGAGTAGAAAGGGTTAGTTCTACCGCTTCAAATTTCTCTAGAGCATTTTGTTTGGTTCTCTCCTTTGCCCTAATCACATTCCATCTTGCATTATAGTTATTTATATATGTCATGTCCTTCCTATTATATCTTAATCTACTTGAGGGCAGGGACTATATGTGGCTCCCCCTCTCCACCTCCTTTTTACGTCCAAAGTGTCTTTCACATGGGAGTAACTTGATGAGTATCACGTGTACTGATGATGAATCCATCTTCTGATAGAGGGGTAATGAGCTCAAGACATAGAATGAGACAAATGTTTTTGGAAATGGCCAATGTGAGAATTTGTTTTGCTTAACTATGTGTATTTTTGTGAAGGTTTTGTACTTCTGCTATTATCTTTTTCAGTTGGGGGGATGTGGGAGAGAGAGCAAATGCATTTTTGTTAATTGAAAAAACAACCAAATGAATAAACAAACGTATGAACAAATGAACAAATAAATCAATGTACTTTGAATTCAGTTGAATTGGGTTCCAAAGTATATAAATGGTGAAGAAAGTTGGTACCCTAGGCTCTCCAGTCTTCCTTTGAAGAAATTTATGTGACCTGCAAAATATGATGTAACTCAGAATGGTAGCAACCCAGAATACCTCGATAGTTTCTAACACCAATTCGAAATTTTTATTCAATTCATTTTTTCCTTTTCAGATCAATGTGGCACAAGGTCATGACTTCTAAAGGTAAGGAGAGAAAAATACTCGACATTTAAGGAAATGGAGTTGTACAAAAAACAGAGCCCTGAATTTTTTTTCTTTCTTTAGCTCAATAGCTTTGTTTCTGAAAATGTACACAAACATTATTGAACTATTTCCTGCATCGTCACCACCAGTTAGAATATCATTCTTGGTATAGATTTTGGTGTTCTTGGTATAGATCACTCTGCATATGGAAACTAGCTTGAATAGACCTTTATAAGCATTTCCTGGAGGAGTAACAAGGCTAGAGAACCCTGGATACTGCAAGGGTAACAAGTTTGTGGTTGGGTATCTCCTTGCAGAACTTATCATATGTTTCTTTGTCAGAACAGACCAGGTTGTAACATTTGTCTTAAACCTTTTCCATGGAACACTAGGAGAATATGACTGCCTCTCCACCCTGTTTGTAAAGAGGCAGGGATAGTTTCCCATGGACCTGTAGACCAGAAAATCAAGCTAGCTGTGTTCAAGAAATGGGTATAGATGTATCATTTAAGTGGAGACAGTGAGGAGTGGGACTTGAAATCTTGGAGGAAATCAATGGAAAAAAATCTCACCTCAGTTATCATCAGGTAATAGAAAAGCTTTATTAAGAAGGATAATTCCTCCCAGTGCCTGTCAGTGGACTTTTGTGGCTTTTCTGACTTTAGAACCATATGTTTTCTTTTGCTTTGTATTTAATTATGACAGACTTCTCCCCTTCCTCATGCCACCCCCCCAACCCCCTTCTGTGAATCTTAACTGGGACACAGATTTCAGTGGAAAAACAGTCTAACTTTGATCTCCTCTGTAAACAGTTTGAAGTTGGATAATGGCAATCTTTATATGATGCTTGAAATGCTTTCCTTAAACTGCATTCACCAAATAGCAAAAAATAAACATTTTCCAGACAAGAATATTTGTTTTTTCTTTTGTTTGTTTTGTTCTTGGTTTATTCTGATATGGCTAAGGTTAGGTCAAAATAGCCAAGCTGTAGTTTGTAAAATTACTGATGAACTCAGATCTGAACTTTGGAAAAAAACGGAGTGCAGCCTCAGTCAACACCTTCTTCCTCCAGCCCTGCAACTTCAGACCTCTTACATATGAGTAGAAATTGTAGTAGCATAACCTTATTAGATATATATATGTATATATATACATATATGTATATATACTATATATAATCTATATCTATCTATCTTTATCATTATCTTAGTGGTGACTGCATTTCTCTCTCTTTTCTTCCTTTCCTCTTCCCCTTACTCCTCCCCCTCCTCTGCTGTCTCTTCCTCCTTCCCCCTCCTCCTCCTTTTCTTCTTTTTCTTCTTCTTCTTCTTCTCTCTTTCCCTCTTCCTACATGCACATATAAATCAACGATCTTAGGAATATGGAGCATGGGATCATAGACTTAGAACTGGAAAGGTCAGGCAACTTCCTGGGTTCAAATCTTGCCTTTGATCTTAATACCTATGTGACTTTGGGAAAGTCATTTAACCTCCCTGGGTTTCAGATGACATGTCTGTAAAATAAGGGAGTGGGGCAGTGAATAGGACACTAAAATTGACAAAGGAAGACCTGGGTTCATGTCCTTCTTTTGATGCTTAATGCCTATGTGACTCTGGGAAAGTCACTACACCTTTCTTTACCTCATTTTTTCATTTATAAAACAAGGGCATTGATCTTAATGGTCTCTAGGATCCCTTCAAACTCTAGACCTATGAGACTAGGATTTGTAAAATGAGCATATTAGATTAGATGACTTCTGTGATTGCTCCTGATCTCTATCTGTGACTTTATGACCCAAACAAAGGAAGCCTTAAGTCCTTCCGGGGGGCATCAGTAAAGGGAGACAAGCATTTTGCCATATCTCCTGAACATTTGAGAATTAGGAACAGCATATATTTCAAGCTAAGATTTGTCTAGACAATGAATGGCATGGTCCTCCTGACCCAGCAGCCTTTCCATACCCACTCCAACCTTTTCTGCAGTCTTTGCAGATTGCAATTGTCTTCTCTCACTCAAGTCTTTGAAAAACGAAAATTCTAGAATCATGGAATATTACAGTTGGAAGGGATGCTGGAACACTCATAGTTTAATCCTCTCATATGAAAATTGAGGAAATGGAGACCTGGAGAGGATAAATGACGTGCTGTGTCTCTGTTGTAGAGAAGATTTGGATGGGTTGGAGTGGATGACCTCTGAGGTGCCCAGTGCTCTCAAGCTGTCCCTGACTCAACACAGTTCAGGGCTTGGTTTATAATTTTATTGATCATCTAGATTTAAGTGATGGAGAAAATGTGAACAAGGCAGATTAAACCTAAAACCTGGGTACTTCCCCCCCCCCCCAGAGAGCTGGTTGCTAAACATTTACCCTGCCTTGTCCTCTCCTTGCTCAGATTCATTTGTGAGGTAATACCAGAGAACTGAAAGGGGTGGTGGGAGGGTACAAGAAATGGTACGTCAGACCTGCAGTGCTTTTTAAACTGAGTATTTTTTTCCCTGCAAAGCCTCCCTCACTGAAATAAGTCTGGGGTTGAATTAAAGAGCATACAATGTAACTGAGGGCTTTCTGTGGGACTTCCTACATTTGGTGGCAAAAACCTCTTCAAATGAATGATTATGTGTGGTCGCTTAGCACCTGAAATAGCACAAGGAAAAGGCCCAGACATAAGACTTACAAGTCCAAAAAAACATTGATTAAAGGATGTTCTATATAGCAACTGAGGCCTTTGGAGGGCTAGAGATGGGACCAGGATCTGTTGTCTTTAAAATTCCAAATTGAGGTGGTGATCTGGCAACTCTCGAGACTGGGGCAATGGTATAGCAGCTCCAAAGATTGTTTCCTGGCTTTTTCTTTTTGTATACAAAAGGTATCCCCTCTGACATGTGTTAGAGACTTCCTTATTTTGTGGGTTCCCTAATGGTGCTTGATGGTAAACAAAGAATTTGTTGTTGTTAAGTCATTTCAGTTTTATCTGACTCCTTATGACCCCATCTGGTGTTTCCTTGACAAAAATATTGGAGTGGTTTACAATTTCCTTCTTAATTTGAGGAAACTGAGGCAAAGATAGTTAAGTAACTTGCCCAGGGTCACGTAGCTAGCAAGTTTCTCAGGCCAGATTTAAACTCAGATCCTCCTAACTCTAGGGCCAGTTCTCTATCCACTGCACTACCTAGCTGCCCTGTAATCAGTAAGTTAAAATTGCAAAATAAGCTTAAAGTAGTAGGCACTAGAGCACCTTGGCATCTTTAGTGTCTGACCAACCTCTAAGTGCTCCACAGTGCCTGCTTTAGCTGCTTTTGTGACCATTGGAACAAATTGTTTTCATCTGCCCATTACTCCAGGGGAAGTCTTCACAAGCTTGGGGCAGACACCCCCCTCCCAACTCACTCACAGGTTTCATACCTGTGGGTTACCCTCAACCTGGTTTAGTTTGTATGCCGAAATGGCATGGCCGCTACGTATACTATGGCTTTTGCTATCTGATTAATAAAAGTAAACATATTGGTGTGGCTTTGTGAGCTCTGGTTTTGAGTAGATGCAGCTAGATGGTAGAGTGGATAGAGCACTGGGACTTGATTCAGGAAGAGTCATCTTCCTGAATTCAAATCCAGCTTCAGACACTTCCTAGTTGTGTGACCCTGGGTTAGTCACTAAATCCTTTTTTGCCTCAGTTTCCTCATCTGTAAAATGAGCTGGAGAGGGAAATGACAAACCCCTCCAGTATCTCTGCCAAGAAAACTCCAAATGGGGCCATGAAAATGACTGAGCAAGATCCATGAAGTTCTTCAAACTTGAGATAATTTTACTTAGTGGGCCCATTAAGAGAACTAGGTGGTGCCCCTAGGGTCTATGTTATTATCCCCATTTTACAATTTAGGAGACTGAAGTTCATAAAGGGCAAGTGATTTGCTCTGGGGCACACAGCTTCTGAACTTCAGGTCTGGGACTAGAGGGCTTCTGATTCCAAGAGCAAGGCTTCTATCACCACCCTCTCCCGTCACTTTAAAGCTAAGTGGCCTCCCCATGGTCACACTGCTAGTAAAGTAATCAAAAGAACCATGGAGGGAAGAACGACATGATGTAAGCCATTAGACGTAAACCTAGTGTACCTTCCCACCTTTACCGGCCAACACCTATCCTTGCCCTGTCAACTGACTTTGCAACGAGTTGTTGAAGCTTTGGAAATTTGAAATAGCAGAATTCCTAAATCAGGAAGCCTGGAGCTCTCCCTTCTAATGGGAGCCTGGGGAGTCCCCATCATACTGCTTCAGACAGGGAGGGAGAAGCAAAACAGTAAGGTTTCTGAGCACTCAGTTTGAACTTTATTAAATGGAGAAAAAAATAGCCTTCAGAGGGAAGTGTTTGTTCTAGATTGAGCTACACTGTAGCTCAGAGAATGGCCTTTGGGGACAGATCCATCAGAGCTGTGCAGGTGTCTGATTTAAGATAGGCGACTCTCTCCAGCTTGTTTGTGTGCCAGTTGCTTTTGTAATTCAAGTTTATCTTGACCTAAGCATTTGTCTGCTCTCCTGGAGGAAGCCAAAAGGCTGAGACGCATCAGGACGAACCCATAATTAAAAGGGTTTTTGCCAGCTCACGTGACTTTAGTCTAGGGACACATTTGGCAGTGGGATCACTGTGCCCATAACAATGGAGAAGGAGAGCGTGATTGGAGCTTCCGACCTCTCTTATGGGTCAGGGCAAGCCTGGGAGATGTTACCTCACTGTTCTGTTTATCATTTGCTTCCACAGCATAATAGAACAACATGTTTGTACTGTGTGTGTGGGGGCGATTCTGTTATTCATTTGGGTGACCTTAGAGCACTTCCCAGGGGATAGGAATGGGCTTATTGAGAGGAGTCTATAGAATTGTGAAGAAGTCCAAGAAGTCTATCCACTAACAGAAATATTAACCAGATAGCAAAATGCTGAGCTCAGCTCAAATGCCATCCCTTATGTGAAGCCTTTCCTGATCCCCACAGCTGCTAGTATCACCCTCGCAAAATTATGTTGTATAAAATTATATCTTTGCATATATATATATATATACATACATATATGAAATACACATATACAGTATATACACACACATACAGCTGGGTGGCACAGGGAATAGAGTGCTGGGTCTGGAGACAGAAGACTCATCTTCCTGAGTTCAGATCTGACCTTAGACTCTTACTAGTTGTTTGACCCTGGGCAAGTCACTTAACCTTGTTTACCTCAGTTTCTTCATCTATAAAATGAGCTGGAGAAGGAAATGGCAAACCATTCCAGTATCTTTGCCAAGAAAACCCCAAAACGGGTCATGAAGAATCAGACACGATTGAAAAACAACTGAACAACTACATATCTATCTATCTATCTATCTATCTATCTATCTATCTATCTATCTATCTATCTATCATCTATCTATCTATCTATCTATCTATCTATCTATCTATCTATCTATCTATC
>NW_020954737.1:11789161-11980328 GCF_900497805.2 Vombatus ursinus | reverse complement strand
ATCTATCTATCTATCTATCTATCTATCTATCTATCTATCTATCTATCCTCTATCTATCTATCTACCTATCTATGTGCTTTGCAAACATTAAAGTGCTATATAATGCTAGCTGTTATTATTTATTTTTAAAATATTTTCTAATACTCATATATGTACATATCATCTATCTTGATTGAATGTTCCTTGAGGGCAAAGACTGTTTCATTTCATTTTGACTATGTGACATAGTCATAGCACTGAGCCTGGGGTCCAGAACACATGAGTGGGCTCAACCATAAACTGAGGATAACAATATTACTTCCTATTTTTTTTTAATTCATCCATTCCCCCTCCCCAATCTAGCAAACTATCTTTTGTAACAAAGAATTTTTAAAAAGGGAGAAAAAAGCAGTTCTTCAAATATAACCAAGTTATCAACTAAATTTAACAGCGTATGTAGTGTTCCATACCCATAGCAACATCCCTCCCCACTTACCCACCTTCGCAAAGAAAGAAAGAAGGTATATATATATTTTTCTTTTTCTCTTCTTTTCTTCAGGGACAAGCTTGGTCATTGTAATTACATAGCATTTGGTTTGACAAAACAGACCAGTTTTACCAGCATTGTCGAAGTGATCAGGAAAGGGCCTTTGCTCATATGTGAGTTCTCTGAAGAAGCCACACCAAATGCTTGTAATGTTGTGGTTTGGGGGCTGATCCTTAGAGCATCCTAATTCTGCATCTCACTTGGGAAATCCAAAGGCAGCCAAGAAACAACAAACAGAGTCCAATCAAATGCATTTGCTCAAAAAATTCTTTTGCCATGTTAGTTACCCTTAGAGAAGAGCTAGGATGACCCTCTGATCTCATCTCTGATAATTACCTACTAGCTGACACACTAGCTGTGTGACCATGGGCCAGTCACTTAACCCCTTTGCTTAGCCAAAAAATAAAAAAAACACCAAAAAACACAATGTAGGTGAATTGACTTAGTTTTATGCAAAATTAGGAGCCTGGCTGTTAAATTTGACTGAGAATCAGTAAAGAATTTGACCAACTGTCTTTTCTGATCATGATGTCAAATAATGGGGCAGCTACATGGTTCAATGGATAGAATGCCAGACTAGAAGACTCATCTTTGTGAGTTTAAATCCAACCTCTGACACTAGCTGTGTGAGGCTCATGTGAGATGACATTTATTTGTAAAGCCTTAGTACATGGCCTGGCACGTAGCAGGTGTTTAATAAATGCAAGTTCCTTCCCTCAGTCCTCTTTATCTTTGTTTTCCCAGTTACTCAGAATGTGGGTTGAGAGTCAGTGGGTTAAGTACAAGGGAAAGACCTATTGAGACCAGTGCTTTTTCCCCTGTTCTTTTTAATTGTATTTGTGGTGGATGAAGGTATTCATATATCTCTGTGTTGGTCCAGGATTGAAAATCATGCTGTTTCCGAACCACATGCCAGAAATGGAGGAGTAGTTATGCTCAGATCCAGGTTGATGCTGCATGTCTGAACTGTGCCAGCTGAGCTCACCTCCAATTTCATGTCCTAGAGAAAAGGCTCTCAGTAACAGGCAGAGGGTAGAGGCCTCTGGGGTGTTGTGTGTCCAAAGCTATTCAGTCATTTTTTTTCAGTCACGTTCCACTCTCAATGACCCATTTTGGAATTTACTTGGCAAAGATACTGGAGTGGTTTGCCATTTTCCTTCTCCAGCTCATTTTACAGATGAGGAAACTGAGGCAAACAGGGTTAAGTGACTTGCGCAAGGTCAAACAGCTAATAAATGTCTGAGGCTGGATATGAACTCATGAAGATTAGTTTTCCTGATTCCACGCCTGGTACTCTATCTATTGTGCCACCTAGTTGCTCAAAGTCAAAGCTATAATGAAGATTCCTATTCATAACCTCATGACATTGTAGTGTTAAATAAGATTTTTTGTTAGGGCTTGTCCATTTCTTGATATTCTCCCAACTTCTGAATAGGTCCTTCTAAGTATCCTGGGGATATTCCTGCTACTTTTTTTCTCTCTCCCTTCATTGTTCTATCTCTTCTTCTCTTCTATTCCTATTTCTCTTTTCTCTTGTTCCTCAGAGGAGTGGGAGTGGGGAGTAATGAAAGA
This sequence comes from Vombatus ursinus, assembly GCF_900497805.2. Classification (NCBI taxonomy): domain Eukaryota; kingdom Metazoa; phylum Chordata; class Mammalia; order Diprotodontia; family Vombatidae; genus Vombatus; species Vombatus ursinus. The sequence continues at coordinate 11,978,230 of NW_020954737.1, read as the reverse complement.
GTGAAAGAATGGAAACCACTTCAATTTTGTTTCTTACTCTCTTCTCCCCTCCTCCCAAGATGGAAAGATACTTGCTTACAGTAGCCATTTGGAAGTTCTTGGTAAAAAGGGCTTTGAAATTTGCCTCATGCCTGATTTTTCATTTAAAAAGAAGTAAGAGGGTTATTTAAAAGTGAAGTGTTTCCTAAACATGCTTGTACATCATCAACAGAAAATGCAGTAAAATTTTTATTAGAATGAAGCTACTATTAGTCTCAGTTGGGATGCAGTGGCATTTCCACGTAACTGTATTGCTGCAGCAATTGGGTTATTTCTGAAAACGGCATATTTTTTTTTTCATGGCACATGAGTAAAAATATGCATATTTTAAAAACCATGTGCCTTGGTAGAGCAAATGCAAAATATTCATTATGTGTTTGGATATTATGACTGGGATCTTTGGTCATGGATTAGATATGCTTTGGATTAATTTTGCAACTCATAATACTTATAGGAATATTTTAAGAAATACCCAACTGATCTTGAGAAAGTCACTTTCTGTCAGTTTCCTTGTCTCTAAAATGAATGGTTAAAATCCTTACAGTCAATGAGTTAGTCAGTAAGTCAATAAATATTTATTAAGTAGCTACCATTCATTTTGAACTTGTAATAGATCATTCATCATTGACTCTTTGGATGAGAAGAGACTTTAAGACTAGGCCATTCAGATGGGACTACCCCTGGTCCATCCATGCCCCATCAGGGCGGGTGGGTTGTGCCATAGTGCACAGAGTGCCAGGCCAGGAGTCAAGAAGACTCATCTTCCTGAATTCAAACCTGGACTCAGACACTAACTACCTGTATGACCCTGGGCAAGTCACTTAATCCTGTTTGCCTCAGTTTCCTCATTTGTAAAATGAGCTTGAGAAGAAAATGGCAAACCACTCCAGTATCTCTGACAAGAAAACCCCAAGTTGGGTCACAAAGAGTTGGACACAATGTAAACATTTCAACAACAACAACCATCCATCCCAGACATATAGATTTCAGTCTGGTTCTTAAGTCTTTTGAAGAAGGAGATTCTCTGTCATAGCCTCTCTCATACTTGGCAACTTTTGCCATCAGGAAATTTTCTTTTTATCTGTAAAGATACAATGTCACAGTGTCCAACTTTAAGTACCCACTCAACCTCCCCTTTCTTCCTGTTGAATCCACCTTCCTGGAGTATTGTGTTCAGGTCTAGATACAACATCTAAGACAGACATGAAAAAGCTACAATTTGTCTAGAAAAGCTTGTCAAAGATGGCAAAGGCTCTGGAAACCACTTCATGCGTAGGGGGAGCACTTGAAAGAGCTGGGGATTTTTAGCCTGGAGAAGAGAAGACTTAAGAGGGTATTTTGAAGTATTTGATGATGTATTTGACCTTGAATATGGATTTCACATATGCTTTTTGACTTCAGAGTTCAGAAGTAGGACCAGTGGTTGTCTTAGAAGGTAGCGAGTTCCCTGTCACAGGAAATATTCAAGCAGAGGATAAATGATGAGGGATACTAGAAAGGATTTTTGTGTTGTGTGGAGAATTAAATTAGATGACTTCTAATCCTATTTTACATTAAAAATAGCTAGTATTATGCCATTTCCCAATTGTAGTCAAAAGGATATGAAAAAAGTGGTCAAAGGATAGGAACAGGCAGTTTTCAAATGAAGAAATCAAAGCTATCTATAGGTATATGAAGAACTGCTCTAAATCACTTTTGATTAGAGAAATGCAAATTAAAATATCTCTGAGGTACCATCTCACATCTATCAGATTGGCTAATATGATAAAAAAGGAAAATGATAAATGTTGGAGAGGATGTGGGAAAATTGGGGTGCTAGTGCATTGTTGGTGGAATTATGAATTGATTCAACCATTCTGGAGAGCAATCTGGAACTATGCCCAAAGGACAACCAAACTGTGCATACTCTTTGATCCAGCAATACCACTACTAGGTCTCTATCTCAAAGAAATCATAGAAAAGGGAAAAGGACCTGCATGTGCAAAAATATTTATAGCAGCCCTTTTCATGGTAGCAAAATATTGGAAATCAAGGGAGTGCCCATCGATTGGGGAATGGCTGAACAAGCTGTGGCATATGAATGTAGTGAAATACTGTTGTGCAATAAGAAATGATGAACAGGCAGATTTCAGAAAATCCTGGAAAGACTTGTATGAACTGATGAAAAGTGCAATGAGCAGAACCAGGAAAACATTGTACACAGTATCAGCAATATCAACTATCAGGATGATCAGCTATGAACGACTCAGCTCTTCTCAGCAACATAATGATCCAAGACCCGTACAAAGGACTCAGGAAGGAAAATGCTATCAATATCTAGGTAAAGAACTGATGGACTCTGAATGCAGATTGAAGCACATTTTTTTCACTTACTTTATTCTTGCTTGTGTTTTTTTTTCCTTTTGATCTGTTTCTTCTTTTACAACTGTGAGTAATAAATATGTAAATACTTTTTACATGATAGCACATGTATAAACCGTATCAAACTGCCTACCATTTTCACAACAGGGGATGGGAAGGAGGGAGAAAAATTGAAACTCAAAATCTTGTAAAAATGAGTACTAAAATTTTTCTTGACATGTAACTGGGGAAAAAATAAAATACTATTAAACTTAACAAAAATATCTAGTATCAATATAGCACCTTAAGGTTTGCAAAGCACTTTAGAAATATTGTCTTATTTGATACAATAACTCTACAAGGTAGGTACTATTATTATCAGCCCACATCAATAGAGAAGGGATGCCTGTGAAGAGTCTCATCATGATGAAGGTTGAGTGGCATTGAAAATCAAAGTTTAGTAGAATGTTAATTAACTAGCCAGGTGTTTATGGTATGTATAGATGTGTACATTAAGCTAGGTGCTATATAAGTATATGCTGGATGTAAGTAGGATGGGGTAGTGAGGTAAAAAACCAAAATTTATGGTTTCCTCAATAAAGAGATATATTTGAAAACAGAGGACCTGGCTTCAAAGCTTGGCCTTGATTTACCTGTGTGATCTTGGGCAAATCATCTTACATCTCTGGGGATCAGTTTCCTCTGATGAAAAAAAGAAGATTGGACTACAGCCTCTGAGGTCTCTTCCAGTTCCAAATATATGATTTTACAGTCTTCTTGGGGAGACAACACATGAAACAGAAAATGCCTATAATCAAATGCCAATTAGTGTGGTACAAATAACAATGGAGGTCAGAAAAGGGAAAGGGCAGTCACAGAACCTCAGGATCAGAAGCAACTTCAGAAGCCATCTTGTTCAGGCAACTACCCCATACCTGGAAAGTGTTCACTCAGTCTTTACCTGAAATTCTCCATTGAGGGAAAAATCACTACCATCTCAGACAACCCAATTTTACTTTTTGATAGTACTTATTTGTCGGGCAGTACTTTTTTTATATCCAGCCCAATTGTGCCTCTTTGTAACTTCTACCCATTGTGTCCAGTTCTGCCCTGCAAGGCCAGGCAAAACAAGTCCATTATATCTTTTAGGTGGTAGCCCTTCAAATAACTGAAGGCAACTAACTACCCTGCTTTCTCATTAAGTCTTTTATCCTCCAGGCTAAACATTTCATTTCCTTCAACAGATTCTAGTATTGCATGTAACAGTAGTAGTAGTAGTAGTAGTAGTAGTAGTAGTAGTAGTAGTAGTAGTAGTAGTAGTAGTAGTGGTAGTAGTAGTAGTGGTGGTGGTGGTGGTGGTAGTAGTAGTAGTAATAGTAGTAGTAGTAGTAGCAGCAGCAGCAGCAGTCGTAATAGTAGTAGTAGTGGTGGTAGTAGTAGTGGTGGTGGTGATGGTAGTAGTAGTAGTAGCAATAGTAGTAGTACTGGTGGTAGTAGTAGTAGTAGTAGTAGTAGCAACAACAACCAGCACTTATATTATACTTTAAAGTTGGCAAAGCACTTTACATCTTGTATCTCAGTTGATCTTTACAGCAGCCCTGTGTAAGAAGCTATTATTTTCCCCACTTTACAGATGAGGAAACTGAAGCTGAGAGAAGCTAAGTGACTTGCTCAGGGTCACACACTATCTCTGAGGGAAGACTCAAACTCGGGTTTTCCTGATTCTAGATCTCCTCCAAGCTGTGCCATGAAGCAGGGACTGTTTCAGTTTTTTCTTTGTACCCACAGGACCTGGCACAGTACCTAGCATATAATATCATCACAGACACATTAATAAATGCTTGTTGATTGATGTTCCTGAGACCCTTTGTCATTCTGTTTACCCTCCTCTGGACAATCTCCAGCTAATCAATGTCCTTTCTAGAATATTGGACTCAAAACTGAGCATAATATTTCAGATGTGTTCTGACTATGGCAGAGCACAAAAGGACTCATACGCCTAGACCTTAATATCATGTCTCCCTTGAAAGGCAGCCTAAGATCACATTAGTTCATTGATCATAAGATGAGAAATGCAGAGTATGAAAGAACCTCAGGAGGCCAAACAAGTAGTGGAAATGACAGAGGTGTTTTGAACCCAAGTACTCAGCCTCCAAATCCAGCACACTTTCCATTGGAATTAGGGAAGGTTCCCTGGAGGAGCTGGTCATTAAGGGGAATGTTAGTGTCTCCTTCTTGCTTTCTTTCAGACATAAAACAGCGAGGGACACCTGGAGCTTTGTAGTTGGAATGGACAGCACCTACAATCCTTCAGCAGTAAAGAGACATCAGAGCTTAGCACCTCAAAAGCAAAAATAGTTTAAATAAAAAGCTACCAGATGGAAGACTGATGTGACCTCCTCTCCTGCCCCTATCTTCTCTTCTCCCTCCTACTTGAGAGCCCACCTTGGTGCAGCCCAGTTTATAGTACTGACCTCAGGTAGAAAAATTCCCACCCACATCTCTGCCTACTTTAAATTGGTAATTTACAGAACCGGTCTGAGTCTTCTCAGCCTAAGTATTTATGGCAACAGGGCATTTTCTGTTCCTGTTAATTTTCTCAAACCAGATTCCCCCCCTGCCTGGAGAGTGTGAACAGGTAGGAATTTGCAAATACTCCCCTAGTGGTGGTCAAGGAGGCATTATAGTCGTATGTGTGTGTGTGTGTTTGTGTGTGTGTATAATAACTCTGCCATGTCACAGTAAAATGTACAAACTGGCCCAAATTTTATTTGCTTATCCCTTTAACTGGTGGGCTACAGTCTGAAAAGGAAGATTGAAAGAAATTGTCATGGGGAGCACATATGAGCCTCTGGTCTCTGAGTTATCGATGATGGTGCAGGCAGGTAGATCGGTGCCAGGGAGGCACATTTCTGATGGTGAGGAAACAGCACCTGCAACCTGATTCAGGCATGATGAACAGAAATGCCAAGGCAAAGATGCCTGGGTCTTAGTCACTCCTGGTGCACTAAATCAAGGCAGAGGGTTTACAGCAAATTAATGAAACTAATTTTCTGACTGGAATCATCTTCTGTGAATTATCGCGTCTTTACTCATTAAATAAATTATCTGTGTCTTCCAAGGCATCATGAATGCATTGTAAATTAGGGCCCTTCATAAATAATTTGTTTCTGCTTGTACTTAAAATGAGGAGAGGAGCAGAAAAGCAGCAAAGACCAGGGGATTGGAGAAAGGAGGAGATGCAATGGAGGCATGAAGAATGAAGGCCATTGGCTCTGAATGCAGGAATTGGGAAAAGGTTACAAATGAAATTAAACTTGAGTAAAAGGGACTAAGGAAAAAAAAAAGCAAGAAGAAGAAAAGGAAGCCAGGCAGTCAATCAACAATCACTTATTAAGCACTTCCTGTATGTCAGGAACTGTGCTAACCATACAAGGAAAGGTAAAAAAAAAACCCCAAAACCCAAAAACCCCCCCAAAAATAACCAAACAGCTGCTGTCCTCCAAGGAGCTCACATTCTAATGAAAGAGACAACATGGAAATAATGATGTGGGTACTAAGTATATACAGTGAAAACGGAGAGGCATCTTAAAAGTAAGGGACTGTGGTAGAGGGGGAAAGCCTGAGAAAAGCCTGGCTGAGGCCCCGAACTACCTCACACAGCAGCCTGCTGGTTGGTTTCCTGGCCTCTAATCTTCCCCCACTCCATTGTATCCTGCACTCAACTACCAAAACTATTATTCCTCTATCATTTCTCTAGACTTCAACAGTCAGTAGACTCAGAGAAGTTTAAAAAAAATACTCTTTTAAAAATCCCATTTTAAAAGTATTTTATGCATTTGTATTTATTATGTATTTTATGTATTAGGAATATTTAAAAGTATTTCCTCATGACAAATACCCTGTACTATTCAGGGCTATTTGATCTTGCTTTCACCCAGAAATGCACTACTTCACTGCTCATGACCTTAGAAATTCCCTTCCCGATTGTCCATTGTCACTCCACCTCTCTTTTTGTTTTACAGTCCCTAATCCTTGCCCTTCCTCCCCAGTGTGACCTCCAAGCCTTCTATTTCTCAGTTCCTTTTCTTCTTTTCACACCTTTTCTCTGTGAACTAGTTCATCTCTACAATGTCCTCTTCTCGGGAGTCTCTTGTACCCTTATCCTTTCCCAGATCTTGCTCTGCTAATTCTCAACTTTGGAATACTTCCATCATCCCCTGCCTTAATGTCTACTCATCTTCTGCTGAGCAAAGCTGGAGGAAATCACAAAATTATGCTGACTGGGTCCACTACAAATTTATGTTAATAAATCTCAAACTGGGTCCTGACTGCCACAAAGCAATCCTTTTGCACTCCCTACCTGACTCACTGTGCCACTCACCACAACAATTTTTCATTTGTAAGGTCGTAAAAATCAAGAGGCAGAAATTATCTCGAGTTAATGAGAAGTTTATTGATTATCCTATGCAGTAACCAGAATGCATACATGTAGACTGAATACATGCATGCAGGTAACCATGCAAGAGGTCACAAAATTCTCCCGATGTTGCCCCAATTTTTATATCCTTGATCAAACAACTCCGGTTTCTTTTCTTTATCAAACATTGTCCCCCAGTTGACATAATATTGACGTAAGTTCTTTTTCCTATCCTGAAGACATTCTGTTTTTGAGACCATCCAGAGGTCTCCTGTACAAACAATCCTGCAGTTTATCAGTCACTCTGTGGCCTCCTTTTTCTGTTTTGCAACCTAGTGAGTCAGCCCAAAATACTTTTCCTTATTCCAGCATTCTGTTAGAGTCATACATAAAAATTTAACACTTCACGTTCCTCCTCCTATGTCCCATAGCTCCGTATCCTCTTACTCTCTCAGCTGAAAAACTTCTCTTATGTTTCACTGAAGACATTGAGACTATTTGTTGGGAGTACCCCTCTCCTCTCTTCCTCTTCATTTCACATCACCCAGATGACTTCTGCCACTATTTTCTTCTTTATTCCTGTCTCATATGAAGAGGTCCTTACCTTGTATACACACAAGTGATCCCATTACATTATATTTTCTAGAAAATTGTCCCCATATCATCACTACTCTCTCACTTATCTTCAATTTTTCTGTCTACTACCTACAGACTTGCTCTAGTATTTCCCATACTCAAAAAACCCTTACTTGATCCACCCATCCCCATTACCTATTCTCCCACCTCTTGCCTCCTTTTATAATGTTAATTTCCTTGAGAAGGCCACCTACAATGGATGCCTCTACATCCTTCTCATTCTTAAATCTGTGCAGTCTAGTTTCCACCATCATCCTTCTACTTAAATTGCTGTCTCCAAAGTTATCAATAATCTTTTAAATGCCAAACCTTTATGGCCTTTCCTCAATCCTCATCCTTCATGACTTTGCAGCTTTTGAAACTGTCAATCACCCTCATCATCCTGATATTCTCATCTCTCTAGGCTTTCATGATACTGATCTCACCAGGTTCTCCTCCTATCTGTCTGACCAGTCCTGCTCAGTTTCCTTTGCTAGATCTACATGGAGATCATATCTATTAAGTGGATGTTCCACAGGGCTCTGTCTTGACCTCTCTTCTCTTCTCTTTCTATACTATTTCACTTGGTGATCTTATCAGCTCTCATAGATTCAATTATGATATCTACACATGATTTTAAGGTCTGTTTATTCAGTCATTACCCCTCTCTTGACCTACAATCTTGTTTCACTAACTGCCTATGGAAACCTCTAACTAGATATGTCAGAGATACCTTCAACTCAACATGTCCAAATCTAAACTCATTATCTTTTACCTCCAAATCCTCCCTTCTTCCCAACTTCTCTATTGGTGTAGAAGGTACCACCATCCTCCCAGTCCACCAGGGTGACACTCAATGTGTCACCCTTAACTTCCCACTCTATCTCCCCAAATCCAATCTGTTGCCAAATCCTGTCCCTTTTTACCTTTGTAACAAAGTCTTGTGTACACCTTCTTTTCTCTGATACTGATACCACCCTGATGCAGGCCCTCATCTCTTCACTCCTAGACTATTACAATAGCCTGCTAGTTCATCTCCTTGACTCAAGTCTCTCCCCACTGCAATCCATCTTCCATTCAGCTGTCAAATCAATCTTATCCGGTCTGACCATGTCACCTTCCTATTCAATAAACATCTCAGGGAGGGAGAAGAAAAGGGAGGGATAGAATTTGGAACTCAAAACTTAGAAAAAAGTTAAATTATTTTTATCATGTAATTGGGGAAAAATAAAATATTATTAAGAAAATAAACTCCAGTGGCTCTCTATCTCTTCCAGGAGGGAAAAAAAATAGAAATTTCTCTTTTACCATTCAAAGCCCTTGGTAAGCTAGCTTCCTTCTACCTTTCTAGTCATTTTTATACCTTACTTATCCCCATGTACTCTGTGCTCCAGTGACACTGGCCTACTTGCTGTTCCTCACACAGAGCATCCCATCTCCGGCTGTACATTTTCACTTTTTTGTCCCCCATGCCTCTAATTCTCTCCCTTCTTGTCTCTACTTCTTGGCTTCCTTCAAGTCCCAGCCAAAATCCCACCTTCTATAAAGAAGCCTTTCCAAATCCCTCTTGATGCTAACGACTTTACTCTGGGATTATTTCTGATTTTTCCTGTAAAAATCTTGGATATACATAATTGTTTGCCTGTTGTCTCCCCATTAGACTATAAGCTCCTTGAGAGCAGGGAATATATTTTACCTTTTTTTTTGTATCCCCAACACTTAGCATAGTGCCTGGCAAATAGTAGGTGCTTAATAAAGGCACATACTTTGTTTATTGACTGACTGCTGAATTTTAATCACATAGACACAGAATCATAGAATTCTAGAATTAGAAGGGACATCAGTGTCATCTCCTTCAACTCATGCCTGAAAAAGAATCTGTACTGCAACACACCAGCTTTTGCTTGGATTCCTCCTGGGAAGGGGTTTGTGGCAGCCCTTTGTATAACTCTAATTATTAAGAAAATTTTCCTGCTATCGAGACTAAATATGTGCTTTGTCATTTCTATTCATTATTACAAGTTCTGCCCTCTGATGCAAAAAAAGAAAAAAAAGTCTAATCCCTCTTCTACATGAAATATTTACACATGAAGCACTTTTAAATAGCCATCCTGAATCTTTTCCACAATAACGATTTTCAGTTCTTTAAAGTCATCGATTATGTGAAATGAGTCTGTTGCCCTTTGTGATTCTGGTTGCCCACCTGCAGCTGGTCTCCAGCTTATCAATGTCCTTTCTAAAATGTAGTGCCCAGACCTCAACTCAATCCTCCAGATCTGGATTACTAGGTCAGAGTACATCAATGCTCTCATTTTATTCCTTGAAGCTATGCCTATCAATACAACCCATTGGCTGTTGATTACAAGTTAGACTGTTGACTCAATGAATTTGCAGTCCGTTAAAAGCATTAGATCCTTTTGAAACAAACTGCTGTCTAACCCTGCTTTCTCCATCTTTGTATTTGTGAAATTGATTTTTTTTAATCCAAGGGTAAGACTACACATTTATCCCTAACAAACTGTATCTTATTAAATCCAGTCTATTGATTCTTCTTTGTGTTCATGTTATGGAAACCTTGTTACAAATTTTCCTTTTATGGCTTCCCTTCTGGACTTGGTCCTCATGCCCCACCCATAGGGGCAGGTTGACTCCCCAGAGGCTGGCTTACTAGTTTTCTTCTTAGGGTTCTAGGGAAAACTCTGAAGGGTTAAGGATGCTCTAGTACTATGGGATATACTCCCCATTAATTATTAGTCAGTTAGAATTAGTTAACTAATTAGTTAATAAGGGGCAGCTAGGTAGCATAGTGGATAGAGAATAGGGCCTGGAGTCAAGAAAACACATCTTCATGAGTTAAAAATTGAGCCTCCAACTCTTACTAATTGTGTGACCCTGGGCAAGTCACTTAACCTTGATTGTGTCAGTTTCCTCATCTGTAAAATGAACTGTAGGAGGAAATGGCAAATCACTCCAGTATCTTGCCAAGAAAACCCTAAATGGGGTCATGAAAAGTTGGACACGATTGAAAAATGACTAAACAAGAATAGTAGAATTAATTAGCTTTTAGAAGTGAGTATTTTTCTAAGGTAATATTGATATAAAACATCCCCCTAAAAGTCTGAGATACCTAGCCATACAGATTCCAGGAGAAAGTAGGCTCGAGTTTAGAAAGCATATGTGTTCAAAGGGGTAAATCACAACTCCTGGTTGGATGGAAGTCTTTGTCTCCCTTCATAGAGTCCTCATGAAATTCCCCTGAATTGTATGTAGCTTTCTGTTTTCTCTGAAGTTTTCGACCCTCGTAAGTCCCTGAAGCTTTGAATCCTCAACCCCAAAGAGGTCTGGCTCATTGAATCTGCCTTTCCTCAATATATCTTGCTCATCCTCTCTCAACTCCCAGCTGGTTACATTGTTTATATTGGTCCAGTCTCTTTCATGACATGTCAACTATAATAGAGAAGGAGGGAAAGTGTAACATTCCCTCTAGGATCACCTGCCCTCTCCTTGTTGCCTTCTGATACAGGCAAAAGGATGCTACCTTCAGAAAGTGCTGGTGAAGTTTGACTCCTGGAGCAGGTGTTGAAATGCTCTTGATGGAATCTCTTTTCCTTATACACAGGAGCCTAGAGGTGTGTCTAATTCTCTTGATTAATCTCAACACATTTTTTATCTGATTTCATCCAATGACTGAAGCACCTTATTCCTCAAACCTAGTATAGAATTTTCATTGATTAATTGATTCAATAAAGGTGTCTAGGAATTGTTCACACTGTTTGCACATTTCATTGATTCTGTTAACTCAAAGTAAGAGGAATTCTTAACTGATAAAGATATAAGAGCATAGACTATCTTGTTAGTTACGTTAATTAGAGGTGGGAGGGGGAGAATACCCTTCTTATACTTTCTGGATAGAGTTAAGATTAATGATCATCTTAGTGCTTGCCAAGGTCATGCATCATTCCATCTAATTGGTAGTAGCATCAGGTGTGCACAAAAGGCAGCAACTTAAAGGAAGATTGTGACCCATATTTCCAGGAATTCTTTGATAACAGGGAACAGCTATAATCTCCTATTAGAAATGGGACTCACTGGGTTATGTGCTTCTGTCCACAGAGGGTAGGTACCTACTAGACTAGTCTAGGCCATAGGACATGTATAGTCTCAGACATCTAAGTACATCACATACTTGGTACTGCTTAATTTTTGTTGGCAAAAGATCACTTATCCTTCTAAGAAGCTGGGATGTTGAACACTTGTGGGACATGTAACTAGTTAACATGTCAGAATCGTGTTTGATTTTGGAAGTAACCAGATAAATTACTCTACCAACCAAGAGGGCAGTTAGGTGGCACAGTAGATAGAACACTGAGTTTGTAGTCAGGAAGATTCCTTTTCTTGAGTTCAAACCCAGTCTCAGACACTTACTAGCTGTGTGACCTTGGGAAAGTTACTTAACCCTGTTTGCCTCAGTTTCCTCATCTGTAAAATGAGCTGAAGGAAATGGCAAACCACTCTAGTATCCCTGCCAAGAAAACCCTAAATAGGTTCATAAATAATTGGACATAACTGAAAAATGACACAACCAAGAGTGACTACATACCACTACTTACACATTTGAGAGTTATCGATCTGTCCATCATCTCAGTGTACCTCCTATCTTTCTTATTTTGACTAAACAGTCTAGTCATTTCACTCAAGCATCTAGTCTGAATGATTTTTGTTTTTGGACTGCAAAACACAATACACTGCAAGCTATCACACTGATTAGTCATTTATACAGACTAAAATGACTTACTCATTTAGAACGTATAGACAAAACCTTCCCTGACCATTTTAGCCACAATACCTGTCTCTCTTTCTCCCTCTCTCTTTTCCTTTCCTCTCCTCCCCCTTCTTTTTCCTCTCCCTCCTTCTCCTCCTTCTCCTCTCTCTCTTCTCTTAAATTGGAGAATGTGAGTATTTGTCATAGAATCTTAAATTTGGAAGATCATCTCTTCCAATTCTGAACTGAAATTTGAATCTCTTTTATAATATCTTGTCTAGCTTCTGCTTAAAGGCCTTTTGGCAATGAGTAATTCAGGACTTGAGGCAGCTTAACGTGAATTTCTGTATCATTTCTTGTCTACTAATCATTTAAAGTTTCTCTCATATTGCCTTTTTGCCTTGTCTGTAAAATGAGGGATTTGGACTGCATGATCTCTAAGATTTCAAAGTTTAAAGAATACGATATCTTTTTCTTGACAATCTCAGAAAGGTAAGTTGATGTCTAATCCAAATCCATTCTGGTGAACTTTACTAACCCTTTGTTTGGTTGACTGTTTTGGCAAAATGTGAATGGCTGTCTTTCAGGTGGTCTTTGGAGTCCCCAGTATTTCATAAGCACTTAGCAAATATCAAATCAAACAATTAACCAATCCATATGATAACAAAGAATTATATATGGTATGAAACCACATGCTAGCACTAAGTGCCCAACAGAGTGAAATCTGCAAGAGTTGTAGGAATCATTAAGGATGGTACAAGGAGCAGTATGTGAAACCGAGAAATTAGGATGAATCTTGGGGAACATTTCCAAGGAATGAGGTCTATTAGTATCAGCTCTCATGAGGAGTACTGTGATAGAAAGCCCATTGCTGTAGTTATTTAAAAATGAATGGCACAGAGCACTTCAGGGAACAATCTTGAGCTGATAGGGGATGGACAAGATAACTTAATAGGTCATTTCAATCTCTTATTCCTGTAATGACTATACTTCTTGTTGCACATCAAGATTCTAGATGAATTTCAATTTCTTCTTAAGTATCAAACAAGTTTCCAGCACCGATCTGGGAGGTGAAAGATGTGTTCAGCTCCTGGATAACAGAGCAAATCTTAGCATTTAATCAGGTAGATTTTCTCCACAGTTTTGCCATTATCTACATCTATATCTGTGTGTGTGTGCATGCGCGTGCATCTACCTAAATGAATCTATCTATCCATTAATATCTACACATGGGAATTCTGATTATTGGCCAACCTATAGGGAGTAGGAGGACTAACCCTTAAACGTTTTTTTTTTTTTGTACGCAGACATTTCTTCCAAACCCTGCAGACACCAGCGTGCTTGGGCTCAACCCTGATCCTGACCCTGTAATGGCGGTACTCCTACTGTGCAAGGCTCAGTAAAAGGCCCAAAAGGAGCTGGGTAAAAAGACATATGCTAAATATACTGTTCCCCTAAAGTCTGAGCAGGATAGATGAACTGTACATAAAATCCCTGCCTGTGATCTGATTTCTCCATATGTTCTGAGAGGTGTTTATTTGGTTTCAGCTTGGAGAGTACAGAGGGAGCAGGACTTAATTGTATTGTTTGCTGAGTTAATTGTGCTGTTTGATCTGCCTTTCTTCTAGGAGGCCAGGGGAAATGAGGTGTTTTGCCAGGGTTTTCCAGTGGAGCAAAGTTTTACACAATACTCAAAAATAGAAAAGGAGGAAGAAAGGAAGGAGAACTGTCAATAAGAATTTTGGCACTTGGTCTGAATTCAGTTAAGCATTGCATTAGCGTAGAAAGGAGACATACATGATAGCTTGTTTCTGGGTCAAGTGCAGTTATGCCAGGCAAACACCAGAAGGATGTGGTGGTGGTGTTGGTGGAGTGGGGTGGGGGCTGATAGAGGGGCAGTATCTTCTTGGAGAATTGAAGTGTGGAACTGATAGTACAAAAGCTTAGTTTAAAACAGAAGGAAGGAAGGAATGAAGGAAGGGAAGAAGGGAGGGAGGGAGAGAAGAAGGGAGGGAAGGAGAGAGGGAGAAAGAAAGAAAGGGAAGAAGAGAGAGAGAGATGGAGAAAGGAGGGAAAGGAGGAAGGGAGAGAAGGACAAAAGAAAGAAGGAAGAGGGAATAAAAGATGGGAGGAGGGATAACAGGAGAGGAAGGGACTGGGGAGAGGAAAGAGTAAAAGCAGGAACAAGGAGAGAAAAAGAGAAAAAAAAACAGCCTACAATCAATAGTTCTGTATAGACCTGTAGGTTTGTGAACATAAATATGTAAATGAGTCAGGGTGTAGGACAGACATCAAATCAAGCTAAGGTAAGATAAAGAATGAGTATTTTAATGGCTGGAAATTAAGGTGAGACTGTGGTTATACTGTGCTTTCCAGATTTGTTGTTGTCTTTTGGAGTAAATTTGGTTAATCAGTTTTATTTATGCCCCCTGGCATGAATACCATGCAAAATCTGGGCCAAAATAGAGCGTGTTCAATTAAGTTCTAAATGTACAGACAATTTAATGAGACATCTCCTTCCTCTCTGAAGATGGCATATCCTTAACATCTATGCAATGTGAGGGGATAGAGAAGTAATACATATATTGATGAATAGAGTGTTTTTTCTTCCTCTTCATTTTGTGGAAAGAATCCTTAAATTAGGGAAGATAGAAGCAGAGAGCAGGATTAAACCTCTCATCACCTTAACTAGAAGTGTTCTGTTTTTCCTTTTAACTTCTTAGCACTTTTGCCAATGCCCTTTATCATACAATGTTGTATATTTTTGGTTATATTTTCATATATGTACATGCCTTATTTTTCTGCCTAGACTGTATAAGCTCTAAGAGGGCCTGGGACTATATTTCCCACATTTCTTGTATTCTCCATGCAACACTTTAGCATGGAATCTTGAACAGAGTAAATACTCATTTAAAATATATACATACATATATATACATATATATACATACTATATATATACATATATATATATGTATATGACTTTGGGTGAATTACTTGTTATCCCCAGGACTCAGTTTCCTTGTCTGTAAAATGAAGGAACTGGACTAGAAAATCTTAAAGGTCTCTTTTAGCTCTAACAACCTATGAACCTTAAATATTTACTAGTTGTGAATATTACAGAAGTATGCACGATGTGGTGGACAGAATGGTAGGCTTAGAGTCAAATCCTACTGGTGATATTTGCTGTCTGTGTACCCATAGGTAATCCACCTGAGCAGTTCTTTATGACTTGTCACAGTTGGGCTCTGATTTATGTTGGTGGAAGGAATTACCAGATTGGGAGTTCCCTGATAATGAAATCACTATTTTCCCATATTTTGGTTTTCCATGTATTCACATGTTACAAGTGTAACTGAATTGGGGGATTCTGTATTTGGTATCTCAGACCAGCACAGATATGTGCTTTTTTTCTGTGAAGACAGTCAGATGAAAATAACATGTATGTAGAGGGATGGATAGAAGAGGCATTATAATAACCAAAGAGGGGTGAAGAGGAAGGGAGGCATGCATGTGATGCAATTCAAACATGCTGAATAATTTATAGACTCAGCCGGTTGTCTTAGTTCTACTGCACCATTTGCCTGCAGCTTTTTAAAAATGGTTTTTAATCTCAAGATTCAAGATTTGCTTGACTATGCTTATTTATCATAAAGATTGTATTTTTACTTTTGCTTTTCATTTGAGGAAGATTCCAGGGGAAGAAAGGAGCTAGCAGCAAGGCTTCCTCCTCCAACCTTACCCCACAAAAGAGGAGAAAATAGAACCATCGAAGCATTTTTTTTAAATGTACAGAAGAGAACTGAAGAAAGTTCAGAAGGAAACACAGATAAGCACGACAGTTTTGAAAGTCACATCTTGAATATGCTATTTACTTTTTAAAAAACCAGGATACATGTAGTACAAAATCATGTTTTCACACATAATCTTCTTTGTTACTTTGTATATAAATATGTTCTTTTTCTGGTGTTCATTAAATTCAGATTAATAAAATAAAATGTATTGGCTGGTGTAAGAAAAAGAGTTAGTCTTAAAGCATTAGCATGTTACGGGAAATTTAGAGATAGGAAATATTTATCTTCATGCTTGAGATAAATATATAATTGTGGAGACAAAAAGAAGGTGGATAAGAGAGGGTTGTTGAGCAGCTGTGCCCTTTATGCACCAGTAAACCTATTTTCATCTCAGGATTGCTTGACTAACTGAAGAAGATGCAATTAAGCCTTTCATTTCCTTTTGCTTCCAGCCATTACCAAACTTACCTGTTGGGGGAAAAAAAGAAAGAAACATTGTAGATAAGGTCCAGCAGAATGAAGGGAAACTAAACAGTGAAAATCTTCATTCACTTCATAATGTCCACAGCCTTGGCAACCAAAGGATCAGAATAAGAATGTCTATTGACCTGAATGGGTTTAACAGGTGTCGATTGAATGCTGTGATTTTGCTTGGGAAGGGAAAGGAAATAAACATTTTATGTCACGCCTATGTACGAGGCGCTGTGCTAAACACTTTATAATTATTTTCCCATTTGATCCTCACAACAACCCTCGAAGGTAGGTGCTATTATGATCCCCATTTTATAGTTTGGGAAAGTGAGGAATACTGAAATTAAGTGACTTGCCTAAGGTCACAAAGCTAGAAAATATACGAGGCTGGATCTGAACTCAGGTCTTCGTCACTGATACCTTGAGGCATTGGCTCTGTGAAGGGGTGACCACTTTATAGGAGAAGTACTACAATTCCTTTCCTTCAAAAGCTTACAATTTAGGCCAGGAAACAAAAAAATTAACTTCAAAGAGGTATTAGCAAAGGGTTAGTGACAAAAATAAATGTCACAGATAATAAACCTGAAGCATTCAAAGAAAGAAAGAGGTAATGTGAGTTGAAATAGTCAGTGGTTAAGGAAGACAATATAAGAGAGAGACTTAAATTGTCCTTTAAAGGATGGGGTGGGAATTAGTTTATTTGTTGCTAAGGTGTCTGATTTTTATGATACCATTTGGGGTGGTATGAGGAAACTGAGGTAAACAGAGTTAAGTGACTTGCCCAGGTTCACACAGCTAGCAAGTATCTGAGGCCAGATTTGAACTCAGGCTTCCTGACTTAAGGCCTAGTGCTCTATCCACTGCACCACCTAGATTTAAACAAACAGATAAAAGAAAGGGGGCATTCCAGGTGTGGGGAATGAATGGCATAGACAAAAGCATGGAGCAATGGGTAAGCATGCAGGGGGTAGGGCACTTGCAGCCTCGAGGCCACATGTGGCCTTCTAGGTCCTTGGGTGAGGCCTTTTGACTGAGTCCAGACTTTATAGAACAAATCCTTTTATTAAGGAGATTTGTTCTATGAAGTTTGGACTCAGTCAAAGAGCAGCACTTGAGGACCTAGAGTATTTGTGTGATAATACGGAGATCAAACTGACTGGAATAGAAGGTTCTTAGGGAGAAGTGGTAGGAGATAACAGTGATGAAGGTGAAGCAAAATAATGGGGGGTTTTATGAGTCAGGCTGAAGAATTTGGTCTTTATTTTATAGGTAGGAAAGATATTTTGAAATTTTTTTTATGAGTGGATGTGGATGCGATATAAAAATAAAGGACATCAATAAAACTAAAAATGAATAAATTAACACAAGCACTTGGCCCTCTTTAGGTTCTGATAGTCATCAAACCGTCACTGAGAAGCTTGGTGCTAGGACTTTAAAGGGCTCTGTAGAAAAAAGAGAAGGGCTAGGGATGCAAAGTACTCCATCTTTTATTTGGCATTTCTTAACTCTCAAGGGAAAGCAATGACCTAATTGAAAACACCCAGGGATATGACGAAGGTGGGCAAGGGAAGAAGGAACAGGGATTTTTCCAGAATTTAGAGGGAATAGAGTATGTAGGATCTAGATCATAGTCACTACCAAAACAAGGCTACCCATGGAACCTGAAACTTAAAATCTAGGATACACAGTGTCATGATCTTTGGACATTGGCAGGATGGTCCTCTGGAGTAGCTGCCCCTGTACCTCAATGCACCCAGTTGCAGACTTCCAGTCCGTCTTAGTCAGTGTAGGAAATAGTTGGGTCTATCTTCTGCCAAGGCAGAATGTCAAACCTCTACGTTAGGATTACTTGTCAAGTGGCTACATTACTCATATGACAAACCTATTAGCTAAATTCCCTGTTCTAGGGCTTGTGCATATACTAGGAGAGTCCACTTCCTGAGGCTGCCAATCGTGGTTCACATCTTAGAGCATCCATGGGACTATTAAAAAAAAAAAACAAACTAGGGATTTTCTAGAGAGAGGCAGCGTCTTGCTCAAGTGCTTAAGATTGGTTTCCTACCTCTGATGTCGAAGGCAGAGAGATGCTAATTAGTGGCAAAACTTTGCTGGCTCCTCCTTTTAACACAAAGTATTTATTGTGCTGTGATGGGTGCTGGGGATACAAAGTAAAAAAGTGAAACAGTACCTGCCCTCAAGGAGCTTCCATTCTAGCAGGGAAGACAATATGTACATAAGTGTATGCAAAGTATATGCAAAATCTATGACATAATTTTTGTAATGAGTTGTTTATTCATGTCTGATGCTTTTCTTGGCAGAGATATTGGAATGGTTTGCCATTTCCTTGTCTGGCTCATTTTACAGCTGAGGAAACTGAGGCAAACAGGATTAAGTGACTTGCCCAGAGTCACACAACTAGTAAGTGTCTGAGGTCAGATTTGAACTCAGGAAGATGAGTCTTTCCAACCCCAAGCCTGTCACTCTAGCCACTGCCCCACCCAGCTGCCCATGAGCTGCTGAAGGTTTAAGAAAGGTCTACTATAAGAAATGGCAGTTTTGCTGAGCTTTCAAGGAAATGAGGAATCCTACGGAGCGGATGTGAGAAGGGAGTGAGCTTAGTTGTCACAAGCGAGTGGAGGTTAAGTGGCAAATAAATTGAGACCAGGAGTACACAGGAATGTCAAGTACACAGGAGAGATATTTAGTCAAGAGCCCCCAGTGGTCCACAAGGTGAATCAAACCAATGGAGGGTGAGTGTGCTTCTCTAAAATTCCTGGGGGATGTCTTAGTGAACAGGGCTGTTGGAGGCCCTGTGCAAACTGGAATAAGCAGTACCTGTTTCCAGACTTTCTTGTGAATGTTTTCAGGGTCTCTGGCAACATCTTCATCTTCCCCTTTACATGGTTATTTCCTCTTTGCTCTCCAAAGTTCTTCACAGTAATTAATGAGCCTTACCTTGCAAATGCTGGTGCTTCTACTAAAAACTTTGCTAATTGTCATTACTCAGTGAGGCAAGGAAATGGGCCTTGCTGAGAAAGCTCTGGGCTTTTGAAAAGGGGCCTGAACAACCTTCCATGATGACTATTTGGCAGAGGACATCTGAAGACTGAAGTTACTAACTTCTTTCAAGAGCTGAATGTCCTGACAAAGTCCCCTTAGGAGACAGAAAAACCAAACAAATTCAGCTTATTACTTTGTTTTTATGAGATTTCCTAGGTAAAACAGTTAAAGGATCATGGTTCCCCTCACATTTTCCCATGGTATATGCCAGCTGAGGGGTATTTTTTTGTATTCCTCCATGCCACAGTGGAAAGTACACTGGTTGAGGAATCAGAGGCTCTGGGTTCGAATCTTGCTTTGATACTTTTTCTGTACTTCAACTCTAGGCAACTCACCATCCCTGGGCCGTGGGCTCCTCATCCAGAAAATAAGGTGGTGGGTTGGACTACATCAGCTCTGAGATCCTTTCCAGCTTTTTATCTGTGATCTTTTGCTCCTGTTTCTTCCCTTCTGCCTTGCACAAGGTCTTAAGAGTTGAGATTCTGGGAAATCTAAGGTGGTAGTTAGATATTCTCAAGTTGTATTTTTCTGTTGACCTTCTAAGTTGTCTTGAACAAGAAAATTGTTTCATTCCATCCTTTTGTGGGTTCTGCCACTCTATAATTTGTTTTGAGGCATTATTTAAAGGTTTTGGAGGGGCTTTGGGGATGCCTCAGGTGAGTCTCTGCCTTTTTTCTGCCATCTTGGCTCTGTCCCATATTTCTCTGGGTATATGCTCTACTCTCCTGCCCATATCTAGGGGGGTGCTGATAAAAATTTAACAACAGGCTCTCCAAAAATGCATGAAATGCTTCAAAGTGTAGTCTCTAGTATTAGCATTTTCCCACTACTTTCTTAAGTTTAGATAATCAATAAAACAACAAATCAAGCTATAATTTGTAGCTTTGATTTTGATTCCTGAGGTGTGAATACTCACATTGAAAATTTAACAATTAGCTAGTGAGTCTAGATAAGCTGGTTGTAGCGTATCTCTGCTATAGCCTTCCCTCTCTTTTAAGGCCTGTCATAAGTCCTGTGCCCTTCCTGAAGCTTCGCTGGTGTACCTCAGGCAGCACTCATTCCTCCCTTCTCTGAATCCCTTCAGAGCATAATTACACTGTGTAACTGAACACTTGATGACAGTTTGCCTTAGATTGTTATTTTTTTTACTTTTGTGTATATTTTTGTCTTCCTAGAGAGATTGGAAGCTGTCTGAGAGTAGAGGCTTGCCTAATATAAGCATTCTTTTTCTCCTTAAAAACGTGTTTACCATTACTCTGATGGAAAAAAATAGGATGGGAGAAATCAACAGAAAGATTTGAAATAGATTATTATAAATTCCATCAAGGAAGGTGAGATAGAAAAATAAGTGTCACTTTATTTTAAGGCTTTAATAATTTAGTATGCAATACTGCAAAATTTAATTAATTTTCACATGTACAGGAAGCATATCTTTGCATTGTTGAAGTCAAACTGAATATGAAATCCTCTTGGCTATTTGCTAAAAGGAGTTGGTGAGGGTGGGGTTGGGAGTGATAGATGAAGAGCACAGGAGATATTTTGTAACAAGGTCAAGGGAACATAAAAACCACTTCTGAATTTTGATCATCCCTCCTCTATTTACACTCTGTTTTATCCTCCAGGTTGGAAGTGTATTACGTTCCCCTAAAATGCAGCTTCTGACATGTCTCCCATGTTGTTTATCAGAATGGACCGTCTGCCTGACAATGCAGAGCACAGATGTGGTGTTTAATAAACACTGTTGCTTGGCTTGGCTGTGGAAACTTTTCCTTAGCTCCTCCCCCTTCCTCCAGAGGCCAGTGAAGGCAGATCCACTGGGATGAAATAACCCCATCTTTATTTTTAGTGTCATCTGGCCCAGCCTGGCAAATATGGAGGACTAATAGTGCCTGGGAACATGCTGAAATTGGTAGAAAGGGACAGAAGGGGCTACTAGATGAGTCCAGTTAAACATGTCACACTTGTCCTAGACCCATTGCTAGAATCATCAGTTTTCCTGAGTTCAGTTCAATGAGTCATGGATCACATCCTCTAGTTCTCCAGATAGAGGAGTCTCTAACAAGAAGTTTCCTCTGCTGCCTCTCCCTTTCTGTCTACTTCAAAATGTCTTTTGTACTGCTACCAGAATAATTGTCCTTAATTATAAATCTCAAAAATCTTCAGTGGATCTCTATGACTTACTGAGTAAAACTGAAATTCTTCTTTCTGGTACTTAGGGCCCTTCATGATCTGGCACTTTCAATCATTCCAGTTTTTCTCATACTTCCCTCTACCGACTCTCTGCTGTGTAGCTCAATTGGACTATATTTCCTTCTTAGAATCTTCCCTGTGCTTTCAATTCAGCAGACATGCATTAAGTTCCTACTCTGTTTAAGGTACTTTTCTAAATCTTGAGGATACAAAAATAAAAAAAGGGAAAAAAATTCCCTGTATCCAGGGAGCTTCATTTTATTGGGAGATACAATATGTAAGCAGAAATATGCACAAGATAACTTGAGGAGAGAGAATGCTGACAACTAAAAGGATGCGGAAACCCTTCCCATAGGATATGGAACCTGAGGTGAATGTTGAACAATCCATGAAGTCGAGCTGAGGAGAGAATGCCTCCCAGTAATGGGGGGATGGTTTATACCAAGGGTGAGTGGGGAAATGTATATAGGGAATAGTTAGTGGACTAGTTGTTGGAACTTGGAGTACCTAAGGAAGGATAATGTAGATGTCTGGAAAGGTAGGCCGAAGTTAAATTGTGACACCAAAGGAGTCTGTATTTTGTCTTATAGACAATAGAAAGTCACTGAAGTTTCTTTAGCAGAGGAGTTGCATAGCTTATTTTTCTTTTATCTATTTGTATAGACCAAAAAAGTAATGGTATCAATGGGTCAAAGGGTATGCACAAAGCATACACACATACACAGCAACTCATTTCTTTATTTATTTATTTATTTTTATTTCATAGCTTCAGTCCTGTACCTTATTTTTATTTTTACTAATATTTTATTCCATAATTACATCTTAAAACAATTTTTTACCATTAAAAAAAGTTTTGAGTTCCAAATTCTATCCCTCCCTTCCTCCCTCCCCGCCCCCTTCTCTGAGACAGTAAGCAATTTGATATAGGTTATACATTTGCAATCATGTAAAATATTACTATATTATTTGGGGACATAGTTCTGAATTGCTTTTCAGAATGGCTGGACATCTCCACTAACAGTGCATTAACATGCTTGTTTTCCTGCAGTTCTTCCAACAATTGTCATTTTCCTTTTTTTCCCCCAAGATTGAGGTAGAATTTCAGAGTTTATTTAATTTAAATTTCTCTAATTATTAGTGATTTGGAATATTTTTTCATAGGGTTCTTCATAGTTTGATTTAATCCTTTTACAATTGCTTGTTCGTATCCTTTGACCATTCATCTATTAGGGAATGGCTCTTAATTCTTATCAATTTTAATTAGTTGCTTATATATCTTCGAAATGATATCTTTATCAGAGAATTTGCTGCAAGTATTTCCCCCAGTTAGCTGATTCCTTTCTAATTTCAAGTGCATTAATTTTGTTTGTGCAAAAGATTTTCAATTGTTTGTTGGTCATTTGATCTTCTGTGATCCCCTCTATGCTTAAAAAAAATAACAAAAACAAAAACAACTCTTCCTCTATCCATAGCTGCAATACAAATTTTTTTCTTTCTCTTATAAATTGTGCATGGTGTGACCTTTTTATATCTCATCATGTATCCATTTGGATACTCATGTTGTTGTATAAGATATGAGTTACTGTTCTGAACCTGATTCTTCAAGAGTGCTAAAAACAGTTTTTGTTGAATAGTGTTTTTGCTCCACTGCTGATACTGCTAGGTCCCCTTCTTTTCTACTTTTTTTTTAAAAATTACTCCTAAGATTCTTCACATTCCAACTACTACATGAATTTTATTATTTTTTAAAATTTATTTTATTTTTAATTTATGGAATAAAACAAGCATTTCCATAACATAGTATAATAAAAAAGATGATTGCACATGAAACTGCAAATCTATTATATACACCTTGCTATTCTTTTTAAATATATAATAAAGTTATCATGTAAATTTCTTTTTTCTTTTTTTACCTTTTTTCTTACCTCCTCCCCTCCCAAGAGATGGCTACCTTTATACACAAATAGCTATGTGTGTATGCATACATATATATGTGTGTGCATGTATGTAAAATTATTCTATACATACTTCTATGTGTCATTTCTTTCTATGAATGCAGACAATGCCTTTCTCCATATGCCCTTTATAGTTAATTTGAGTATTTATAATAGTCAAAATGACTTAGTTGCTCAAAGTTGTTCTTAAAACAATATTGCTGTTACTGTATATAATGTTCTCTTGGTTCTGCTCACTTCATTCTTATTTTGTGCATCTTTCCATGTTTTTCTAAGATTATTAAACTTAATCATTTCTTATAGCAAAGTAGTATTTCATCACAATCACATACCACAGCTTGTTCAGCCATTTCCCACCTGATAGACATCCCTGCAATTTCAGTTGTTTGCCACCAATAAGAGAGCTCCTATAAATGTTTTAAAACACATAGGTTCTTTTCCTTTTTCCATAATCATTTTGGAAATAGACCTAGCAGTGATATTGCTGGGTCAAATGGTATAGGCAGTTTAATAACTCTTTGGACATAATTCCAGATTGTTCTGCAAAATGGTTAGATCAGTTCACAATTCCACTAACAATGAATTAGTGTCCCAATTTTTCCATATCCCCTCCAACATTTGTCACCTTCCCCTTCAATCTTTTAGCCAGTCTGGTAGGTGTAAAATGATATCTTGAGATTGTTTCAATTTTCATTTCTCTAATAAATAATGATTTAGAGCATTCTTTTCATAGGACTATAAGTTGTTTTGATTTCTTCACTGGAAAACTGTCTGTTCATATCCTTTGATCACTTTTCAATTGGGGAATGACTTGTATTCTTATAGATTTGACAAAGTTATTTATATAGCTTACATATGAAACCTTTATCTAAGAAACTGTCTACAAATTTCCCCCCAATTTTCTGCTTTCCCTTTTATTTTGACTACATTTGTTTTATTTGTACAAAACCTTTTTAATTTAATGTAATAGAAATGACACATTTTATACCTATTTTTGCTCTCTATCTCTTGTTCATAAATTGTTCTCCTATTCATAAGTCTGATAAGTAATATGTTCCATGTTTTAATTTTCTTATAATATCTCTCTTTATATCTAGGTCACGTATCCATTTTGACCTTATCTTGGTAAATGGTGTACAATATTGGTCTATGCCCAGTTTCTGCCATATTGCTTTCCAGTACTTGTTTTGCAGTTCTCTGATTCATTCATCATAGGATATAAACATGATAGAATTTAGACTCCCTGAGGGTAGTGGCTGTTTCACTTTTGTCTTGAATGAATGAATGGATGAAAAATACATTTATTAAGAACTTAATAAATGTTGAGAGCTGTGTTAAGTTCTGGGGATACCAATAGAAAAGTGAGATAGTCTCTGTTCTCAAAGAGCTCATATTCTACCTTGGGGAAACAATACATATAGGGTTATTTGGCTATAGGGCAGATGGAGGGCCTGGTGGTCCTAAGTGTATAGTGACCTCTAGCTTAAAGAAGATAAGCAAGTAAGATAACAAGGCTTGTAGGGTTTTGTTTTCCCAATGCCTAGAACAGTGCAAAACACATAGTAGAAACTTAATAAAAGATAGTGATTGATTTTTCATGTAATATCTTGAATTATAGCCATTGGCCTATAAGACTATAAGTTCCATGTGGGCACCTTTATGTAAACTCTGCATCTCCCCTGCCACCTGCCACTGTGCTTTGTGCCAGGTAATTCATGGTAGGTGCTAAATAAATGTTTGCTGAATGAATGAAAGGATTCACCCAAAGCTCTGAACGTTTTCCCCACATATACACTAAACACAGAGTATTAATCACACGCAGTTCTCACCAACGGGAAGGAAAGGTCATTGCATTTTAGTTTACATATGGTTTTGTGAGAGTCTAACTAAATTGCAAACCCTGTGCAAATCAAATGAAGCCATTCACTCAAACCTAGTCTGTACCATGATAACAAGAAGGGAAGTGGAAACCTTCAAAGTAAGTTAAGAAGGATTAGGGCTCACATACAAATGAGATGAACCTCACTTGCTCTTGCCAGTGGAACAAAAAGCTTCACATCATAGTAAGTTGTTGGTCTTCTGTTGGAGTTAGTTCTAAGCATCCACAGAGATGCTACCTGATGGTTCATTTCCAACTGTTTGCCCACAAGGAAGCAAAAAAACCGCACTGTAAATGAAATTGTACCAATCTCAGGAAGCTTAGTAGGAATTTCAACTTTAATGTATTTATAAGAAAATTGGGGCACAAGGCTAAAACTGTGAAGGAGAATTGGGTATGGCCTCCTTAGCCTTTTTTTTTCTTTTCTTTTTTTTCCATTAGGGAAATTGGTAATTTCAGGGTCTTGTGGAGAAGAGCAATGCCAACTTGGAAAAAGCAGAGCCACTAGGAAAGCAATAAGCTGCCTACAAAATGTAATCAGGTGAACTGACCTGATTCTGATAATACAAACATTCCAATTCAGGCTTCATGGCCAAACTTATGGAGAATTATATGGATCTCACTTTGCTCTTCTTGCAAATGCAATTAATCTTTAGTAGCCCACAGTTGTTAATAAAACCCCTCATGTTATTTCTATGTCTCCCATGCCCTTATTAGTGCCTACCTCCAACACCATAATGCTTGTCACCTATTGTTCACTGCCTGAAAAACCCTGTCTGGTCAAATTAAGGAAATGAGTGAAACTACAGATGTTAGGGAGAGCAGAATCCCTCAAGTGCTCTTTTTATGTTGCTATCATTGTCTCCAATAACAAAACCACATGTAAGACCCTGTGATCTGATCCAAGCATTAAGCAGGCATTCCATCTGTTTTTGAATGTTCTCAGCTCTGTGTGTTTATGGGAAATATGCTACTTGGAGCACAGTCATTTTTGCAGAATGCACAGCTGCCAGTGTCTCTGCTTAGTGATGACAAAAATATTGATGCTAGACCCAGGGGCCCTGCTAGAAATAATCTTCCTCCCTCTTTAGTTTGAGAGGGAGCTGGCTGCCTTGAAGAGGAGAGGTTGGAGATGATTTGGCTATTTATTCACCTCTCAGATCTGAAAAGGCCAAGGCTAAGTTTCAATTTCCCAAGGAAAGTTGGGAGTTAATTCTCTCTTGTACCATTGGGAGTTAAAGGTGTGTTCAGAGATTGAATTTGGCCCTGGTTCTTTACTTCTTATAAAGTAAATCAATGTACTACCTTGGCAAAGGGGAAAGAATTTCTTTGAAGATAGATAGTATCCTCAGGTATGGAATATAATACATTTATATGGTGCTTTATGGTTAAAAAAGGGTTTACATTCATTATCTCATTAGAGCTTCATAACCACCCTGGGAGGTAGGCTAGCTATTTTTATCCCAGGAAACTGAGGCCTAGAAAGATGAAGTGATTTCCTTGATGCCCCAGTGAGTAGGATTCACTCACCCACAACCATATATGAGCTCATCTTGACATTTTTACCAAAAGGAGCTATCCTGACTCCAAATCCCAGTGTCTGCTTTGACAGTAGGATCTGATGCAAAAATCAGATGACAAATCTACTGTAGGACTATTGGGTGTCAGTTGATAGAATCACATTGAGGTTTGATCTATCCACATCCTCCAACTTCCAACCTATTTGGGTAGGTAAAGTTTTGACCTGAACAATATTCTTTCTACCCCACAACAAATGTAATTTAAAAATTACTTTCAGTAGTAAAAACTAAAGGTACCCAATTCTCTTCTACAAAACAAACAAATAAACAAACACAACACATAGTGTTATATCAGTTATGGAGCTATTTCTTCTTGGAAGTAAAAACATATTATTTGGTGTTCTAAATTGTTCTCAGCCTACACTATTCTCTTAGGGCTTCACAAATATGATTATCTTGGATTTGTTATATCAGAAGATGACAAGCCCTCTTAACAGGTGATAAACCAATCCCCTTTATAAGGAGCAAAAGGAAATGTAGCAGGCATACTTGGCCCATGTATGAAAGATTTTGCACCAAAGCCTGTCCTGTGAGCAATAAAACGACTCCTTCTTTATGACTCAGTCAACCTCTGGAATCTAAACTATTTTGGTGCAGTGGAAGGTGTAGGGAATGAAATCATCACTCTCCTGGAGACCTGGTGACTATAGGCTAACAATACTAATAACAATAACAACTGAAATTTATGTAGCTCTTTGTTGTTGTTGTTCAGTCATGTTCAACTCTTTGTGCCCCAATTTGGGATTTTCTTGGCAAAGATACTGGTTTGACATTTCCTTTTCCAGCTCATTTTATAGTTAGGGAAACTGAGGCAAACAGGGTTAAGTGACTTGCCCAGGGTTACACAACTAGCAAGTGTCTGAGGCCAGATTTGAACTCAGGAAGATGAGTCTTCCTGATTCCCAGCCCGGTGCTCCATCCATGGCACCATCTAGCTGTCCCTATGTATCTCTTTAAGGTTTGCTAAGTGCTTTACATCCATTCCCACATTTCAGCCTTGTAGCACCCCTGAGTGAGAGCATGTCCTAACCTCTCAACCTTGGGTCTAGATACTGTTACTATTAGTCATTAACCAGTGTTGTACCATCACCCAGGGGTCAAGCAGAAAAGCCCAAACTTTGGGTTGCCATAACTAGCCGAAGGGGAAAAATGCAGATTTTTATTAAACCAGGTCCAGTCTCTTACCTGGTTTTCCTGATGATCAGTGCAAGGCATTTGTGAGAAAGCTGACCTAGGGTAAGGGTGCAGTCCTTCCTTGAAGAGCAGAGGGTAACTCTCTATGACATAGTAAAAGCCAATAGCACTCCTCTTTTCTCAATAGGATAGGAGCTACACCATCCAAATATCCCATTTGGGTGATGATGCAGAATATGTTATCATAGCTATTGCCCAGATCACCTACTGTGTCTTCTCACCTTGGGCTATATTTGCAGTCAACACAAAACCTCCCAGCACAGCTGACTCACCAGAGTTCAACATGAGCAATGTAGCACAATCAAAGGGAAGGAGGGAGGCTATCACTGAAGAACCTGAAGATCTCTCTTGGAAGTCAGAGTCAGCAAAACAGGACTTTTCCAGATTATAGCTGGGCTAAGTTTGTACTGAGTTCCTTTTTTCCTTTTTTCCTTATAAATTTAATTAATTATATTATATTAATATATTAAATATTATATAATAATTAATATAATTATTATAATTAATTAATCAAATTGATTAATAAGTATAGGTAACCAAAATATGGATTTAAAAATCTCTAAATCAAAATTTTAGAATTTGAACTATTTACCCTTAGATTAGACCAAGATTGAAATGAAAGGCAGCAAGGTGACTTGGATAGAGCAGATCAGAGTTAGGGAGAACTGGATTCCAATCCTGCCTGTGTCATGACTTTGGGCAACCCTGACAAGATGGTACACAACTATGATAAATTACTCACCATTTTTTTCGTTTGGACTGAACTTTCTTAACAGGTAAGGATCAGCAATTTGTTTCTCTTCTGTCTTTGTATCCCCAGAGCATAGAACAGTGCCTGCTAGGTACTGAATAAAAGCCTGTTGAGTGATTGACTGACTAATTAATTGATGCTAGAGACTAAGACTTGAACCCAGTTCCTTCTGACTGTAAAGCCAGCCCTTTGGCTAATATTCTATGCTGCTTCTTGTTTTAGTATTATTCTAATGAAATGTACATAGTTTGAATTTTTAAGGTTTTGTTCGGAAATTTGTTCCATATTATAGTTGTTTATACTTGTTCAAAGTGTTGAAAACAATATATTTTATATACATAGACATAATATAAATTTTAACAAAATAAGGACAAGAATGATTTATTTGTTCTGTGTTTTCTTCCAAATTCATTTGTGTACAAGTTTTGATTGACATTTATTTAAAAAAAATATGCACTGAATTCTTTATATCCATCTTCCTCTTCCTGTGTCTCAGTCAGCCCTTCAACATAGTGGGTTCCTGCCAATGCCATGCTATGTAACACTTGCCACAATAGAATATGTCCCATTCTACAGTCCTGGCCTGTCTGTAATGTGCTTCTGCAGAGTAAGGTCTCCACAGGCATCAAAGGCATTCCCAGCCTAGCTGAGCTATATTGGTTTATAGTGAAGCTGGATGCCACAAGGTTGCCAGCTTCCTCTGTAGCAGATTGTAAGCAGGTAAGCCAAAGCTCAGGCAGGCAGGAGATTCAAGGACACTGAAGCGTGACCTGAAGCAATGTGACATTGGTAATACTAGCCAGAAATCAAGGGCAGAAAGAAACAGGGATCAGAGATGGACTGGCCCAGTTGGAACCATACAGTTTTATGTTACAAACTGGAAATAAAAGAGGTTCCAAAGGAGATGACCCTGTAGACTGTCAGCCATAGAAGAAAGTACACATATCAGTTGTAATGACTAAGGAGACACTGGTCAAAGAACTCAACTCACTTGATTGACTGCATAATCCCTATGACTACAGGCATCTACGCTGTATCAAACATCTGGGTGGTTGGATTGCTTTGAAAAATAGAGATATAAACTTCTGCACACACCTCTCCATGTCTATATCACCACACAGGTGAATTCTTTTAACGACCTTCTAAAACTGTTCTCTCCGCCACCATTTTCTCCCTTCTGTGTTTTCTGTATTTCTATATGTTGCTATTAGATTAATCTTCCCGAAATAAGAGTGTTACTATAGTTCTCTGCTTAGACATTTTCAGTGGCTCCCCATTGCCTTCAGACTCGACTCCAGACTTCTTAACCTAGCATCCAAGACCATCTACAGTCTGCACCCTATGCCTTGGTGGAGGGGGCAGGGAGGTTGGGGAAGGTCCAACCCTACAGCACGATCCCTAAGGTTCGTTCCAGCTTTAGTTTTCTTTGGGGCTAGCAGAGCTCGTATAGGTCTATAGTTCTATCAGTCTTCCCTCCTTTGTCTATTCTTATTTCCTACCTCAGACATAATAGTTTATTTCCTATGCAGCAGAAACACCTTGAGCTTTTCTGTACCTTTCCTTATGTGATTCCAACATGTCACTTAGAAGTGATAGCAGTGGATAGGTTTCTTCTACCTGTCATCAGATGGGTAGAAGCCTAATTGCTTAGGTATTACTTAAGTATAGAAGCTTAATTGATAGACTGTTGGCAGATAGGTAGAAACTTAATAGGGGACAGTGTCTCTAGTCATTTGCAATATGTATTAAAACAGAGTGGCAGCTAGGTGGTGAAGTGAATAGAGGGCCTGGAGTCAGAGACACTCATCTTCCTGAGTTCAAATCCAGCCTCAGACACTTGCTAGCTGTGTGACCCTGGGCAAGTCACTTAACCCTGTTTGCCTCAGTTTCCTTATCTATAAAATGATCCAGAGAAGAAAATGGCAAACTGCTCCAGCGTCTTTGCCAAGAAAACCCCAAATGAGGTCACAAAGAGTTAGACATTGTTATCAGAACAACAACAAATATTTAGAGAATGTTAATTTAGTTTTCTTTGTGGCTAGCAGTGGCAGTATACCCAAAAGTAAATCTGAAGCTCATGTTTTCTTTTGAAATCTGAGGAAAATGATGCTGTCATGTCAGAACATGAACAGTACAGGCACAACGTTAGATAGAAAGGTCTAGGTCTGGGAATCCGACTAAACAGGAGAGGTCTGACAGATACAAGAGCTCAGGTTCAGCCAAGACTGGAAGGAATAATCAGGTCCATAGTTTTAGGGATCAGGCAGACAGATAGGAAGGCTCTAGAGTCCTTGAATGGTTTGAACGAGAGCGGGGCTGATGAGGTAGGCTAGTGAGCTTCGTTCCTTGGTCAGAGGCTGTTTGCCTTTTACCCTGGTTTATATTGTCTTCTGAATCCAAGTGGGCCTGGGCCCAGAGGTATTAATCAAAAAGCAGGGCTAGAAATTTTTGCCCAGAGCAGGTATCATGATCCATACTCTAAGTAAGTTGAATAAATCATGTTCACAGATGCTGGGTAGTAGCTTACTTCTCTCTGGTAGGGAGGCAAGAAACTCTGGGAAATCCATATAAGGCATACTGAGGAGGCTACAAGACAGGGTAGGGAACAAGACAGAGTGGTGGAGGCACTCACCCTAGACCACCATCTGGTATCTTAAAACTTTCGTTATTTTGCTAACTTCAGGCACCATGGTTTAGTGCAGTGGTCTCAAAGTGGGAGCCTATGGCCTGACCCCAAGGGATACATGATCAACCATTCAGAAGATAGAAAGAGAAGTCACATCCCGACTTTTCCAAAATAGTCAAGCCTGGGGCTTGTCTCCAGTATAGCCGAACCCACATTTATCCAACACTTGAATTCTCTGTATAAGAGATGGATAACTAGATGATAGATATGAATACATGGATGATAGATAATAATAGCTAAAGTTTATATAGTGCTTACTAGGCGCTAGTCACTGTGTTAAGTGCTTTACAGTCATCTCATTTGATCCTTACAGCAACCCTGAGAGGGAGGCACTATTATTATCCCTAATGTATTAGCTGGTTTGAGATCCTTGCCCTCAATATCTCTTTCTGAGTCCAGGGTCTTGACATGTCAGGACGATTCTAACCTAACTGTGACCTGGCACTTAACAGCAGTAGCTGCTGCACCTGTGACATTGGGAGAATTCTCCCTCTTCAGGATTCTTGTCTGTTGCTCCCAGATCTCTGTGGCTTGCACAGGCATCTAGGATAGTTAGGGCCCTGCTTTCTGGGGCAGTGAATGGTGAATAATAGCTCCGTTGCTCCTGTTTTCATTTTTGATGAGATAGAGGGAGTTGCACAGGATGAGGAAGTACACATGAGTTGTGATTTGCATCACAGACTTCATCACATATTTTCCTCCCAAATCCTTCCCCTCCCTTCCAAACTGCCTTTTTACTATAGAGGGAATCACCATCCTTTTGGTCAACTAGGCCCACAACCTTGGTGTTATTTTCAACTCCTCACTTCCTTACTTCCTCCCACATATCTAATCAGCTTCCAGATCTTTTTATTTCTACTGCCTTGATCTTTTTCACATCTGTCCACTTCTCTGTTTTTGCCATCACCCTAGATCAGCCCATTATCACCTCTTGTCTGAACTATTACAGTAATCTCCTGATTTGTCTCCTTGCCTCCTCTCTCCCTTCTACAAAATATTCTCCATACAGCTTCCAGGAGGATTTTCCTAAACCACAGGAAGGGCCATGTCACTCCCTTACTCAATAAATTTCAGTGGCTCCTTATGGACTCTAGGATCCAATATGATTTTATTTTTATCTTATTTTTTAGAAAAAATTTAACATTCAAGGTTTACAATACACACAATTATTTGTACAGGTATGTAATAAATAAGTAAATAATATACATATTGGGATGGTATTCTCAAAATTTTACTAATGGATGGATGATCAGAAAGTTTGGAAACTAATGTAATAGTAGATAGAATACTGGACTTACTTAGAGTAAAGAAGACTCAGGTTCAGATTTTGCATCTGACACACAGTTGCAAGTTATTTAACCTCTCTCTGGCCCTAGGCAGCTAAGTTTATAAGTTGCAGATGATTTTCTGATTTTCTTGGTGGAGAGAATTTCCACACTAAAATTTCATTACAGATGATGAAATTATAAGTCAGGATCAAGTAATAATTGCTAAGTAGGGGCTGTATCTGCAGGTAACAACAACAACAAAAATAACTAATATTTAAATAGCACTTAATATGTGCCAGGCACTATGCTAAAAGTCAAGAAATAAGCTGGAAAAATGAGCAAACAACAAAAGAAGAACCTGACCGTAGAAAATTACTATCATGACAGGGAAGATCAAAACACAAACTCAAAAGAAGACAATGATATCAAAGCAGCTATATGCAAAGCCTCAAAGAAAACTGGGGTTGGTCTCAAGGCCTGGAAGGGATTACAAAGAATTTAAAAAATCAAATAAGAGAGGTAGAGGAAAAATTGGGAAAAGAAATGAAAATTATGCAAGAAAATCATGAAAAAGAGTCAACAATTTTTCCACATACCCTCCAATATTTGTCTTTTTCCCTTTTAATCATTTTAGCCAATCTGATAAGTGTGAGATATTCCAAAGTTGTTTTAATTTGTATTTCTCTAGTCAATAATGATTTAGAGCATTTTTCTATCTGGCTATGTATAGCTTTGATTTCTTCATATAAAACTTCCTGTTCATATCCTTTGACCATTTATCAATTGGAGAATGACTCATCTTCCTAAAAATTTGACAAAGTTCTCTATATATTTGAGATATGAGACCTTTTTAGAGAAATTGTCTATATAATTTTTCTACTGATTTTCTGCTTTCTTTCTATTCTTGGCTACATTGGTTTTATTTGTACAAAACCTTTTAAATTTCAAGAAATCAAAATTATCCATTTTACATCTCACAATGCTCTCTATATCTTGTTTATTTATAAATTCTCCTGTTAACCATAAGTTTGAATGGTAATACATTCCATGTTCTTCTAATTTACTTATGATATCTTCCTTTATAGCCAGATCATGTAACTACTTTGATCTTGTCTTGGTAAATGGTGTAAGATATTGATTTATATCTAATTTCTGCCAGATTGCTCTACAGTTTTCTCAACAATTTTTTTTTATCAAATAGTGAATTCTTATTTAAAGGTTTAAATCTTTACATTTGTCATATACAAGATAATGCTTATATAGTTACAGCAATATTGTTCCAAGAATAACTGTGAATGATTAAGCTATTCTGAGTATTATAAATATTTAAATCAACTACAAACGACCTATGAAGGAAGATGCTATCCACCTCCAGTGAAAAAACTGATAAATAGAAACCTATGTGTATTATGGTCTTACATACACACATATGTGTGTACATATATATGTATACACACATATACATCCACATACATACATATACACATATGTATATATTAGTAACCCTTTATAATGTGGTGTGGGGAGGAAGGGAGGGAGATAGTTTAGAACTTAAAATGTAACAAAAAATGAATGAAATAAATTTTTTAAAAAAGTCAATAGCTTGCTAAAAGAGGCACAGAAAAATACTGAATAAAATAGCACCTTAAAAAACCCAAATACGCCAAATAATAAAAGAGGCACAAAAATCTATGGAAGAGAACTCCTTAAAAAGCAGAATTGGACAAATGGAAAAAGAGGTACAAAAATTCACTGAAGAAAAGAACTCCTTATAAAGTAGAATTGACCAAATGGAAAAGGAGGTACAAAAGCTCAATGGAGAAAATAATTCCTTAAAAATTAGAATTAGACAAATAGAATCTCATGACTCCATGAGAAATCAAGAAACAATAAAACAAAATCAAAAGAATGAAAAAAATAGAAGAAACCATGAAATATCTCATTGGAAAAACAACTCATCTGGAAATAGATCAAGGAGAGGTAATTTAAGAATTAATTGACTACCTGAAAGCCATAATAAAAAAAAGAGTCTAGACACACATCTTTCAAGAAATTACCAAGGAAAATTGCCCTGATATTCTGGAACCAAAGGGTAAAATAGAAATTCAAAGAATCTACCAATCACCTCCTGAAAGAGATCCCAAAATGAAAACTTCCAGGAATATTATAGGCAAAACCCAGAGTTCTCAGGTCAAGGAGAAAATACTGTAAGCAGCCAGAAAGAAACAATTCAAATATCATGGAGCCACAGTCAGGATCACACAAGATTTAGCAGCTTCTACATTAAAGGATTGCAGGGCCTGGGATATTATATTCTAGAAGGCAAAGGAGCTAGGATTGCAACCAAGAATCATCTACCTAGAAAAACTGAGTATAATCCTTCAGGGGAAAAATTAGTTATTCATTGAAATAGGGGACTTTCAAGCATCCCTGATGAAAAGATCAGAGCTAAATAGAAAATTTGACATTCAAATACAAGACTGAAGAGGAACATAAAAAGATAAATAGGAGAGAGAAATCATAAGAACTTCAATAAACTTAAACTGTTTATATTCATACATGGGAAGATGATACTTGGAAATCCCAAGAAATTTATCATTATTTAGGCAGTGAGGAGAAGTATACATAGAGGACACAAATGTGAGTTGAATATGATGGGATAATATCTAAAAAAATAAAGTTAAGGGGTGAGAAAGAGAAATGCACTGGGAGAATGGGAAAGGGAGAGATAGAATGGGGTAAATTATCTACATAAAAGAGATGTTAAAAAGCTTTTACAGTGGTGTGGAAGATGGGAGAAGTTGTGGGAAGGAGCAGTTGAACCTTACTCTCATCAGAATTAGATAAAAGAGGGAATAACATTTACAGTCAGTCAGATATAGAAATGTAACTTATCCTACAGGAAAGTAGGAGAGGAAGAGGATAAGAGGTGGGGAAGGACTGATAGAAAGGAGGGCAGATTGGGGGAAGCAGTAGTTTGAAGCAAAACACTTTCGAGGTTGGACAGGGTGAAAGGAGAAAGAGTGAGAAAAAGTAGAATAAACAGGGAGGAAATAGAATGGAGGGAAACACACAGTTAATCATAACTGTAAAAAAATTTTTTACAGCAAGTTTCTCTGATAAAGGCCTCATCTTTGATGTATATAGAAAACTGAGTCAAATTTATAAAAATAATAGCCATTCTTCAATTGGTAAATGTTCAAAGGATAGGAACAGGCAGTTCCCGTTCCAGATAAAGAAATCAAAGCTATCTATAGTCATATGAAAATGTACTCTAAATCACTATTGATTAGAGAAATGCAAATTAAATCAACTCTGAGGCACTACCTCATACTTATCAGATTAGTTAATATGATAGAAAAGGAAAATGACAAATGTTGAAGGGGACAATGGGAAAATTGAGACATTAATGCATTGTTGATGAAATTGGCAACTGATTCAACCATTATGGAGAGTAATTTGTAATTATACCCAAAGGGCTATAAAATTGTGCGTACCCTTTGACCCATCAGTACAAGTACTAGGTCTATGTCCCAAAGAGATAAAAAATTAAAAGGAAAAGAACCTATATGTACTAAAATAGTTACAGTACCTCTTTTTGTGGTGGTAAAAAGTTGGAAATTGAGGGGATGCCCATCAATTGAGGAATGGCTGAACAAGTAGTGGTATGTGATTATGGTGGAATACTCTTGTGCTATAAGAAATGATGAGCAAGATGCTCTCAGAAAAGCCTGGAAAGACTTACATGGACTGATTCAAAGTGAGATGAACTGAACCAGGAGGACATTGTACATAGTAACAGTAATATTGTAGGATAATCAGCTGTGAAAGATTTAGCTATTCTCAGCAATAAAATGATCCAAGACAATTCTGAAGGACTTATGGTGAAAAATGCTATCCATTTCCAGAAAAAGAGCTGATGGAGTCTGAATGCAGATTGAAGCATACTTTTTTTAAAAAAAACTATACTTTCTTTAAACTTTCTTTTTCTTTTTTTGGGGGGTCTGTGTTTTCTTTCACAACATGACTAATATGGAAATATGTTTTGCCTGACTGCACATACATAACCTATTTAAAATGGCTTGCCTTTGCAATGAGGGGCAAAGGGAAGGAGGGAGGAAGAGAATTTGGAACTCAAAATTAAAAAAAAGAATGTTAAAAACTTTTTACATGTAATTAGAGAAAATAAAATATTAAATAAAAAAAGGAATATAACTTTGTAAGCTGTGTGCAAGATAGCTTGGAGAAGGTAGAGGCTTAAAGGCCAGGAAAATCATTAGAAAGCTATTGCAATAGTCCAAGTAAGAAGTAGTAGGAGTAGGGGCAGCTAGGTGGCACAGTGCATAGAGCACTGGCCCTGGAGTCAGGAGGACCCAAGTTCAAATATGGCCTCAGATACATAACACTCACTAGCTGTGTGACTCTGGGTAAGTCCCTTAATGCCAATTGCCTCACCAAAAACCAAAAAGAAATGATAGGAGCTCAGTCTTTTCAGTTGTGTCTGACTCTTTGTGACCCAATTTGGGGTTTTCTTAGCAAAGATGCTGGAGTTTGTCATTTCCTTCTCCAGCTCATTTTACAGATAAGGAACTGAGGCACAAGTGACTTGTCCAGGGTCACACAGCGAATAAGTGTCTGAGGTGGAATTCAAACTCAAAAAGATGAGTCTTTCTAACTTGAGGCCCAGAACTCTATCCATGGCACTACCTAACTGCCCTTAGCAATCATGTGAGTGGAGAAAAGGGGACAAATGCAAGAGATGTAATGATAGCATCAACAAGACTTTGACAGTTGATTGGATATGGGTGATAAGGTACAGGAAGAATGGAATATGACTCCCCATTCTTGTTACAGTCCTGTCGATGGGTAATTGGAGCCCTCAGAGCATTTCTTTCCCTTAAGGCAGAATCAGAGATGTTAAGAATAACTAATGGTTATTCTATTTTTACAGATGATACTGAAGACAGTGTGGCCGACAGATTTACTCTCTAAGCTGGAAATGGTAAAAACATCTCCTGCCTGGTGAGCTGGAGATTGGGACCTCATTGTTTTTTAAAATACACCTTCAGAATTATCTAAATGATGATGTTATTCTGATACTAGAAACATTTTGCTCTTCTGCCAAAA
The DNA here is from genome assembly GCF_900497805.2 of Vombatus ursinus. NCBI lineage: Eukaryota > Metazoa > Chordata > Mammalia > Diprotodontia > Vombatidae > Vombatus > Vombatus ursinus. Next base: position 11,940,099 of record NW_020954737.1, on the reverse strand, counting down.
AGCATGCTGGCTTTCTTGCTAGAATTGTAGAGTGCCTTGCTGATTAATGCAGTATTTGTCAGCATGGTGCTCAGGTAGCACGAGTCAGCTCTAGCTTTCACCTCAGAGCTTTCAAGTAAAGGTGGTGGTTTCACCTGTGTGAGCTAGATAGGCAACTGAGCGGCAACTGAGGGGCAAGAGATTCACCTTCACCATAGGAAACAAGAAGGTCTTTACCAGTAGCCCATAGACAGGAAATTAGAATCAAAGAACCGTGCAATGTTAGGCCAATTGCCTCATTTTGATTTCCTGGCTTATGTTCGTACTGTCTGGTTAAATTACCCCATTTAAAAAGAAGAAAATTGGCCAAATGATACCTACCCAAGTGTTCTAAGACTCACAGGTAAATGTGCCTTAGTCCTCCAGAAGCTTATGTGGGTTAGGTACACCTAACTTTAAGAAATAGATATGTTTCAGAAAATTTAACTTTAAAGTGAATTTTGGTCATTAAATATAAATCTTCTATTTCGTTATAAACTTTATATGTTCTTAAGAGAGAAAATTGATCCCGATGTGAGATAATAAACTTCCATTAAAGAATTCAGCCTGTTCCCCACCACCCCCACCTCCAAGCCCTATACTACACAAAGGATAATTAGTAGGGACAGGGGAGGAGCACACATTTGGAAATGTCATTGATATAAAAATGAAAAAAAAAAGCATCAATCATGCTCAAATTGTCTAGAAAGTATTGCCAATGTTGAGAAATCTCATATTCAAAGGAAAACATATCTTTTTCTGATGAAATGTTCATGACATTCAAAATTATGAAATATGAATGTTAATGACTGAGGGCTATTTTAACTTTTGACATACAATCAAAAGGTCTTAGAAGCCTAGAGGAGAAACAGTGGTGGTGAACAAAGCAGACTAATATGATCTGAAAAAAAATTTTCCTTGGCTTTTGTCTGTTTCTGTCTCCAACTTTCCATAGTACTATTTACAGGGGGTTGAGCTCTTTACTTTAAGTAAAAGCAAAAATAAAAATAAAAGCAAAATTTAAAAAATCCAACCTTTAAAAAATACGCGCCTAGCTGAAATTCACTAGCAGACCTGGACCAAATAGGTGGGTCTGGTTTGAAAAGGTTACCCTTCCCAGCAGTCCTAGTGATCAAAGTCCAAAGACAAATTATGATTTTAGTTCTTCAGAACATACCTAAGACCTATTGAAGTCGTGTTTATTGAACCTGGCCTCTTTAATGAATCGTACCTTTCCCACCTCCCAACTCCATTGTTGAAAGGGTTAGATGGCAATGACCTTGAAGAACTCCAGCAGATATCTGCCCACCCCTCTTTCCTATACTCTTCCCCCCTCAAAAGGCCAAAGAGGCCTACAAAGCAAACATGAGTACAGGACAACAACTTAGAACTTCTGGAAGGCTGATGACCAGGAGGTTGTCCTCAGATAACTTCACAAAGGGGAACTGGTCAATAAATTAGTGAATGAAATCAAAGAACATCGAAACTTACTCAGAAATTCTGCTGGCTGAACTTAATTATCTCACAGAGATTTATAGACTCTCAGAGCTGGACTGGACTTTGAGTAGCTAGTGCTGGACTGCAATCAGGAAGAGCTGGGTTCAAATGCTGCCTCAGATAATTATGAGTTTTGTGATCCTGGGCAAGTCGTTTCTTTTCTGTGCCTCAGTTTCCTCATATGTAATAGTTTGATTCTCTGGCCTCTAAGGTCCCTTTCAGCTCTAAGTCCCTATGATCTTTTGAGCACATCCAGGCCTCCTTCTTTTAATATTTTTCCAATTAAAATCTTTTTTTTTTCTCTTCCCCTAATTGGAAAAAAAGATAAGAGCAAAAATATACACAGTGAAGCAAAACAAATTCCCATGTTGGCATGTCCAAAAAATATGTCTTATTCTGTAGTTTGAATCCATCAATGTCAGGTTGGTAGCATGTTTCATCTTCTGTCCTCTGGAATTGGGATTGCTCACTGCATAGAATTTAGGGTGTCTTGTACTTTTTCCACTTGCAACCCCTTTTCATGTTTAGGCAGCATTTGCTGGTGTTTCATGGCCTCTGAGCCATGCTTTGTGTTCAGAACCAAGGCTGCAGTGAAGTTGCAAGATACAGCAAGGGCAAGTTTGATTTTTAATTAGTTTTTGGTCATTGTGTGTTCAGAAACCTTTTACTGTTGCCAAATTTTCATGACTCTATACGGGGTGGCAACCCACAGTTTAAAAAGCACTGGCCATAGATCAGCATTCTTGAGCCTTTCCAAGTTGTTCATCTATACAGTATTGTTAGACCTTCATTCATCTGTCATTAACAGAATCTGTGGAAATTCTATTCCTTCTTTACCCTCTTTCATCACATCACCACCTCTGAGCAGAGAAGAGTCATAGGCTGCCTGAGATTAGGGACTTCTTTCACTTCGGAGGCATGCCTAAGAGGAAAGACTACTCCCATCCCCCTCCTTTACCCCACCTCCCCCTCACCACAGCAGATGACCTTGGCTATTACTTTATTGAGAAAATTGAGGTCATCTGTTGGGTCCCTAATCTCCCCTGATTTATACTTCAAAAAATCTTTCCATGTTTTCACCTGTTCTCATCCCATTTACTCAAGTCTCTGAGGAAGGGTTGGCCTTCCTCTTTGCCAAGGCTAATTCCTTACCTTGTGCCCTCAATCCTGTCTCCTCCAGGGAATGTTGCCTGTTGATCATTCTTTCTCTGATCTTCAGTTTCTCCTCATCTATTGGCTATCCACAAACACACCCAGATCTTATGTCTCACCTCTCATTTATCATTTGGTCTGGCCATCCTCCAATGCTACCATTTCCTATATTTCCTGCCTTTCACTACCAAATTTCTAGAAAGAATAGTCTAAACTAGTGACTTCTTCTTTTTTACTCCTTTAATACTCATCCTATTACAATCTGACTTCTGACCTTAATGCTTGACTGAAATTGCTCTTTCAGAAGTGATCTCCTAACTACTAAACTTAATGAGTTTTTCTCTATTTTCATCCTCCTTGACCTCTCTACATCTCTTTTGTCACTGCTGAAGAATTTCTCCTCCTAGATATCTCTCATCCTTTGGTTTGTGTTACTGCTTTTGTCTAGTATTTCTACTTATCTGATTACTGATTAAAAGCAGCCCTGCACCTGGAGTCAGGGAAGACTTGAATTCAAATCCAGATTCAGATACTTACTAGTTGGTGACCCTGGGTAAGTCACTTTACCTGTTAACCTCAGTTTCCTTATCTACAAAAGGGGGATAATAATAGTGCATATCTCCCAGGGTTGTTGTGAGGATCAAATGAGATTATGTTTGTAAAGTTTTCTATAAACCTTAAAGTGCTATATAAATGCCAATTTATATTAAATTTATTTTTTCAATTAAAATCTCTTTCTCTTCTTTCATTGGAAAAAGAAAAGAATAACAATTATTGTTAATAAACTATTATTACTCCCCAGTCCACTTTGCTGAATCATCATCCATCTTATGTCACTTAAATGGGGGCATCCTTCAAGAAGTCCTTTGTTTTCTTTTCTCTCCATGCTCTTTCTTTTGGTTTTTGTTGACCCCCTATGGGTTTGATTTTCCTCCCTGTGCTGATGACTCCCAAATTTATACATCTATTCCTAATGTTGTTCCCGAACTTCAATATTGGATATGTCCCACCTCAATCTCAAATTCAACATGTCCAAGATGGAACTCATCATCTCCCATCTAACCTGACTTACTTTCCTATTGATAGGACAACTATGCTTCTACTCACCTAGGTTCATGATCATACTTAACTCTTCCTTTTTCTTCATGCTCCTCCCCTCATAGTCAATAAGTTGCCAATATTGCAGACAAAAACAAAAGCAAAAAATCATAACTCAAGCATTTAAATATAACTCCACCTTCACAGTATTTCTCATTTCCTTTACCTTCTCTCCACTCACATAGCATTAGGCACACATCACCTCTTACTCGGACTACTGAACAAATTATGATATTATGAATGTGCTGCAAAAACTTCTTAACCAGTCTCACTGCTTCCTGTTTTACTTCTCTAGCCTGTCTTTCACAAAGCTGCCAAATGATATTCCTATTATACAGATCTGACCTATCATCCCACCCAATTCTCAAAAAATCTCCAACTATTCCATAATCCCTCAAGGATAAAAAAAAATTTCCTCTGCCCAGCATTTAAATTTTTCCCTAATCTGAGTTCAATCTACCTTTTCAGAATTCTTTCCTATTCAGGTGCTATATGTTTCAGCCAAACTGACCTGCTGGTTATTCCCCGAACTCCACATTTCATCTCCAGCCTCCATACAGGTTGTTCCCCTTGCCCTCACCCACCCATGCCAGGAATATACTTTCACCTTATCCCCATCTGATTTCCTTCAAGTCTAGCCCTGGTTTGCAACTCCTATTCAAAGCCTCTCATAATTCCCTCAACTATTAGTTTCTTCTTCCTCAAATTACCTTATGTTTTCTTATCTGGGCTTATATTGTATCTCTCGAGTAGAAAATTGTTGTAGTCCATCCTTCCTTTTCTTTTTTTTCTTTCTTTTTTGTTTTTTTTTTTCATCCTTGTAGTTGTAGTCCATCCTTCCTTTTCTAAGAGGACCAATGACATCACAGGCGATGTCTTGACTTTCAAGTGAATTGGATTTATGTGAGGCAGAATTGAGAAAAGTCATCAGCCTCACTCTCCCTTCCTGACTTATCCAGGTCCAGTGGCACGGCAAAAGTCAAGACAACTGGTGATGACCCAGGATGCAGCGGAAGATCTTGATGTTTTCAATGCCTGACCAAGCTCTCGGAGCTCCACAGCACCTGCTTCATGGCCACTGGAACCAATGCACCCATTCTGAGGACTCCTGTTCCCTTAAAACCTAACCTGGCCAAACTTCAGTTTGCTGTATCCCCTTTTCCCTTATACTAATAGTACGTCAGATGTGGCCACTGCACGTGCTACAGCGTCTTAGAGCCACAGATGAGAGCTTGATGAGGCTAAACCAGGTTGAGGGTAACCGACAGACCTCAAACCTGTTGGTGAGTTAGGGGATGTCCACCCCAAGCATGTGAAGACTTCCAAGTAGAAAGTACAGACTCCCTGAAGACAAAGATTGCTTTTCTTTCTACTTATCCTTAATGCCTCATAATACATTAATACATTTTTTTTTTACCCGTGGAATTGAATTGCCATTCTAGTCCCCCAGAAATCTCAAACTCTTGAAATTTGTCCTCTTCCTTCATTACTAGAGGCCTTAGAGTGAAAGAATCTCCTTGTCCTTTAACTCATTCCCAAATGATAAGGTAAGACTCCTCCTATCTCACTGCAGAAGGAAGGAAAATACCTTCCCTTCCCCCTTTTATAAAAGATGCATTTAGTGGTTGCCACTTTCTTGTTATGAACTCATTAAAATTCCATCTGTTGGGCACATCATGATGAGGATTTTTTTTCCTGCAGGACAGTTTTACCTTGGATAAAGGCAAGAGTTGTCTTTGTTTTCACTCTGTGATTAAAGGGGGTACAAACTTGGCGTTCTGGAGCATAGTAATCACCTGCTGCTCACTGTCCATAAAGCTCAGTGCCATCAAATTAAGGCCATAAGTAAAGCAGATGTGAGTGAATCCAGAATCCCAGAGTAGTTTGACTTTAATGCTAAGTGTCCTGTTTGGAGCAATAGTAATTAGAATATCAGCAGCAAGGTATAGGGGGAAAAATTGCTGAGTTTAATAATTACTAGGGGGTAGGGAGGAGAGCATCCTGGATCATTTTTCAGAATAGCTCTCATTAAAATCTCCATTAGCAAAACTAAGCCTCAAGGCATCAAGGTATTTTAAGGGAGGAAAGAAAAGGCAGCCCCAGGGGATACAGCCTAGCGGGAACTGTGTAGTCACCTTCTCTGCCCCTCGAGGTCTGCTTTTCTTGTACTTTTTATTTCCTACCTAAAATGTAAAGGGCCGGGTCAACTATTGGGCACAAGGCCAGAAAGAATAGAGATAAAAACAGCTCTTTTACCCCTCACTTTCCTTCTGTCTTCAATTTTTAACTCTTTTCATCCCCACCCACTACTCCTGGACCCTTAGCCTCTTCCCGGGGTTCCTCATTCTTTCTTGTATAACACAGTATCCTAGGGGTTAGACCTGGAAGGACCTTAGAGATCATGGAGTGGCTAGATGGGCTGGGGCTAGGCCTTAGCTGACAGTCTTCCACCCCTCCTCCCTTGCCCTATTTTTAGACTTGGTGATGTTCCCAAGGACATAGGAAGTGGAAAACAGAGAGGGGATAACATTTCTTGTCTGTACACTTCAAGCTTGAGTCTGGTGACAGCTAAGTGGCACAGTGGAGAGAGTACTGGGCCTAGAGTCATGAAGATCTGGGTTCAAACCCAGCCTCAGACACTTACTAGCTGTGTGATCCTGAGCACATCCCTTGACTGCTGTCTGCCTCAGTTTCCTCAACTGTAAAATGGAGATAATCATAGCACCTACCTTCCAGGGTTCTTGGGAGAATCAAATGAGAAAATACTTATAAAGCACCATGCACGGTGCCTGGCACGTAGTAGGCACTTATTAAATGTTTGTTTTCTCCCCTCTTTTCTATGGCGTATGACAGGTTATTGATGGACTCTGATAACTGTGTTCATTCATTTAAATCAAGATCTGTATAAGCCAGGGAAGCCAGACAATATTTCACAGGACCACGCCTCAATTTATATTAAATTAATAGGATCATAGATTTAGAGGTAGAAGAGACCTTAGAGGCCATTTAGTATAACTCTCTCCTTTTACTGATGAGTAAATGAGGTTAAGAAACTTGCCCAAGGTCAGGTATAAGTAATAGAGCCAGTATTTGGGGCAGCTAGGTGGCTTAGTGGATAGAGCACTGACCCTGAAGTCAGGAGGACCTGAGCTCAAATCTGGCCTCAGACCAAACACTTGACGCTTACTACTAGCTGTGTGACCCTGAGCAAATCACTTAACCCAAATTGCCAAAAAAAAAAAAAATTTAAAAAAAAAGAAAAAAAAATAGAGCCAGGATTCAAACTTTGTTCTTCCTGATCCAGAGTTCTTTCCATTGTACCACACAGCTTTTTAGCAAGCATTTACTAAGTGCCTACCATGTGCATGGGGTGAGGGTGCATAGTGGTGGCAGGGGAGGTGGGGTAGAAAAGGGAGAGGACAAACATTTATTAAGTACTTACTATGTGCCAGGCACTGTGCTAAGCATTTTACATTATATTTATGTTATAGACATTATCTCATTTGATCCTCATAACAACCTTGGGAAGTAGATATTATTATTATCACCATTTTACAGTTGAGGAAACTGAGGCAGATTGGTTAATTGACTTGCTCAGGGTCACACAACTAGTAAGTGCCTGAGGCTGGATTTGAACTCAGGTCTTCTTAAACCCAGGCCCAGCTCTCTATGCACTGTGCCAACTAGCTGCCTCTGATATAATCTGGAGAAATAGACTAAAAATGAAGTAATTTCAGTTCTAGACGAATTTATGTTCTGCTGCCCTATCTTTGCAGGGAATAGTTTTATCCATGTATCTGTAAAGAGGTTGTTGATAAAGTGACAGCAGCTGGGAAGAAAGATGGCAGGTTGGACTGGAATATGATCACGCAAATGGTGAATTCTTTGTCCTTCTTACTATTTCTCTGCCCTCTTTGCTTCCTTCCAATACACAGTGGAAGCACAGCTCCATGGAGTTTAGGAGAGGATACGAAACTTTTCTTCTGAAACTTCTTTTACTCTCTTGAAAGTAGCTTAATGCCATGAAGATGAGTTGGAAAGGGCAGAGGCTAGAATTGTGACCTTGTTTTGTTGTCCTTCAGTCATTTCAGTGGCATTTGACCCTTTGCGACCTCATTTGGGTTTTCTTGGCAAAAATACTGAAATGGTTTTCCATTTCCTTCTCCGGCTCATTTTATAGATAAGGAAACAGAGGCCAACAGGGTTAAGTGCCCAGGGTCACACAGCTAATAAGTCTCTGAGGCCAGATTTGAACTCAGGATTCCAGGCCCAGCACTCTATCCACTGTGCCACCTAGCTGCCCTAATGTGACATTAGGCAATGTCTTTATCTCACTGGGACTCAATTTCCTACCTGCAGCTAGGTGTTACAGGAGATAAGAGTGCTGGGTCTGGAGGCAGAAAAACCTGAGTTTGAATCTACCCTCACTTACTAGCTGTATGACCCTGAATAAGTCACTTAATCTCTGTTTCAATTTCTTCTTCTGTAAAATAAGGATCATAATAGTACCTCCCTCACAGGATCAATTGAGATAATATCTGTAAAGCTCTTAGCCCAGTGTCTGGCATAGTAGGAGCTTAAAAATGCTTATTTTCTCTCTCTCTTTTTTTTTTCTTTTTTTGTTAGGCAATAGGGTTAAGTGACTTGCCCAGGGTCACACAGCTAGTAAGTGTTGTGTCTGAGGCCTGACCTGAACTCAGTTCCTCCTGAATCCAGGGCTGGTGCTCTATTCACTGTACCACCTAGCTGCCCCCAAAATGCTTATTCCCTATAAAATGAGAGAGTTGTATTAGATCAGGATCTCTTAACCTAAGATCCAGGTCCATAAACTTGGTATCCATCCATCCATCCACACACACACACACACACACACACACACACACACACACACACACACACACTGCATTTCAGTCTAACTGGTTTTCTTTATAATCAAGTATATTTCACTTTATTCATTAAAAACATTCTTCGGGGAAGGGAGCCAGAGGCTTCACCAGACTGCCAAAGGTGTCTATGACATAAAAAAGCTTGGAACCCTGAGCCTAAATGGTGTCTCTGGGCTCTGACATCCATTCCATGGGTCCGTTATTCTATGTGTTTTTTTTAGCTACAGTACTGAGCTAATGACTCTCCTCATTAAAAGTCTGAGAGCTTTGCAAATGGGAGGGGAAAAAACAACAACACCTCTATCATTCCATTTATACTCCTTGATAGCAGAAATAAAAATAGATGAGCCATTGTTAAACAGGTGTTCAAAACAATATAAATATTATTTTATGTAATTTTTACCTAATTATACTTAATTTTCCCTGTCACTATAGCTAGGTCCTGATTAGTCCAAATAAAGAATCCCCTGAAGTGGTCACATTTTTTGAATTATCACTGCAGATTTCTGTTGGGCTGGAACAATTATCATATTTTACGTAATTACAACTTCCGATAGTGAGAATACAAATAAGTGATCGCTTTGGAGGATTTATTATTTGCATCAGTCAGGACCTAGTCATATTTATTAACAGTGATTCAAACAATCATGTCCATAAAATTATAGGATTTTAGAACTTTAGGAAGGGACCTTTGAGAATAGGTCATCAGGTCCAATTCGTTTTATGGATGAGGAAATCATGGAGGGGTTAAGTGAATTGCTTAAACAGTCACATAAATAGTAAATAGCAATGCCAGGGTTTGAACTCAGGTTATGCTTTCAAATCCAGTACTTTTTTCTATTCCAACTTCTCATTTTATTGGTGAGGAAAATGAAGCCCAGAGATGGGGAATGACGTTTAAGGTCACATTGCTAGTGAGGGAATATAAGACCCAGTTTCCCCAATCTCAATACAGGACTGTTTTCACTCTATAAGTCTGATCATCAGTGTGATGTTTTGTTGTCACTTCAAATGTTTGGTTTTTCAAGTTCAGCCCTCAAAAATCTATTTATTTTTCTCTTAGCTACTTTGCTTTCAATTGGATCATGATATGGGTCAAGTGTTATGGGTTCGCCAGCTGATTTCATACTCTGCTCACCTTTTCATTCTGCCTGGATTCCTCTAGAGCCTGCCCATGTCTATTCATTCAAATCCCACCTCAGAAATGTTGACAAGAATAACATATTCAGGGATTTAAAAAAGTATAAATGTCAGATCACAGACCTGGGACTTCAGAGTTGAATCACCTAAGCTGTGTCAGCTGGATTTTGGGCATCACTAACTTTGCCTCTGTCCAATTTAAGTGTTTCATTCTTTAAGCATAACTTGAACAGTCTTTTCTGGTTATTATAAAATGAGGCTCCCCAAGCCAAGGCTTCCTCATCTTAGCTATCATAGACTGATTGAATGGGGGCCATCTCCAGTCGTCCTGATCTATATCTGGCCACTGGACCCAGATGGCTCCAGAGGAGAGAGTGAGGCTGGTGGCTTTGCACAGCCCTCCCACACTCAAATATGATTTACTTGCAAGTCATGGCATGATCTTCCTGATGTCCTGGTCCTCTGCGAGAACAAAAGACAAACAACAACGAACAATGACAATCATAGACTGAATGACCTTGGGTTCATTCCCTTTTCACTATCACCATCAGAGAGGAGGAAAAAGGGAGATGGGGACTTATCTCACTAAAACTATACTCCTGGGTCCAAGTAGCTTTTTTCCTCTTTGGCCACTGAAACGGGTCTAGTCTAGAACACATATAATGCAGGTACACAATGAAATTATCCTACAATGTGAAGGAATTTCCAGATACAAAGAACACACAGCTGAGGCTGTCTGAATAAGCCAGAATTTCCCACTGTTCAGTTAATTGAGTTCAGGTCTATAAGTGCCCACTATTTCATTGCCATTGCAGAGCAGTCAGGCAGTCAATGGGCATTTATTATATGCCAGCCACTGTACCAAGCCTTGGGCATACAAAGAAAGGCAAAAAAACAGTCTTTGGCCTCAAGGAGCTCACTTTCTAAGAGAGGAAATAGCATGTAAGTAACCCTGTATTTTGAAGATATGTACAGAGAAGATGGAAAGTAACCTTAGAGAGAAAGGCATTAGTGGCTAGTGGGATGAGGGAAGACCTCCTGTATAAAGTGAAATTTGTATACAGTAACAGCAATATTGATTTAAGCACAACTTTGAGCAAATAAGTAATTTTGATTGTTATAAATACTCAAATTAACTACAAAGGACATATGAAGGAAGATACTATCTGTATCCAGAGAAAGAACTGATAAATAGAAATTAGTATAGAATGCTTTTATATGTATATCCATATTTGTGTCTAATGGTAGCCATTTCTAGGGTGGGGGGGGAGGGAAGAAAAAAAGAAAAAAAGAAATTTACATGATAACTATTATTTGTTTAAAAGGAATAGCAAATTGTACATAATAGATTTGCAATTTCATGTGCAATCATCATTTTTATAATACTATGTTACAGAAATGCTTGTTTTATGCCAGAAATGAAAAATAAAATGAATTAAAAAAAGAAAGTGAAATTTGAGGGGAATTTTGAAGGAATTCAGGGCAACCAGGAAGTGAAAGTGAAGGGTGGGAACAGTCTAGGCATGGGGGACAGCCAGTACAAAGCCCCAGAGGTGGGAAATGAGGGGTCATTTGTGAGGAGCAGTAATGACATTAGGATAGATGGGGGCTAGAGCTTGTGGAGAGGAGTATAAGAAACCTGGAAAGGTGGGCAGGGGCCAGGTTCTGAGGAGTTATAAGTGTCAGAGAGAGGACTTTATATTTGATCCTGGAGATAACAGAGAACCCTTGGAGTTTAATGTGGGGTTATGACATAATCAGAACTACACTTTAAGAAATTTACTTTGGCAGCTAGTCGAAGATGAATTGGAGTCAGGAGAGACTTGAGACAAGGAATCCAATCAAAAGATTAGAAGATAGCTGCAATAGTTAAGGTGAGAGGTGATGAGGGCCTAAACTAGGTTGACATTTGTGTGAATGGAGATAAGGGGACAACCAAAGTGATTTACATTTTCAAATATTAAATAGTTCCTTCTAGGTCCTGGCTTTCTTAATCCCTCATTGATGGTGTTCAGCCTTTTCAGTCCTGACTCTTTGAGACACCATTTGTGGTTTCTTAACAAAGATATCGGAGTGGTTTGCCATTTCCTTCTCCAGCTCATGTGACAGATGAGGAAACTGAGGAAAACAGAGTTAAGTGACTTGCCCGAGGTCACACAGCTAGTTAGTATCTGAGGCCAGACTTGGGCTTGGGAAGACATCTTCTAATTCAAGGCCCAGTGATCTGTGCACTGTGGTGCCATCTAGCTGCCAGTTCCTTGTTAATAGTATACCTTTTGTCTTAGTATTCCTAGTGCCAAGTCACTTAATAAATGCTTGGTGAATGGATGTATGAATGTCTTGTTCTCACTTTTCTTGTTTCACTTCTATTGGATATTACCACCAAGTAGTTCTTAGGTTTTGCATTTCTAATAAGTCATCATATCTATTTATTTTTATTTTTATTTTTATTTTTATTTTTTTTTAGGCAATTGGGGTTAAGTGACTTGCCCAGGGTCACACAGCTAGTAAGTGTCAAGTCTGAGGCTGGATTTGAACTCAGGTCCTCCTGACTTCAGGGCCGGTACTCTATCCACTGCGCCACCTAGCTGCCCCAAGTCATCGTGTCTAATGTGCTTCCTCCGCTGCTCTGTTCTTCCCTTTTCTTTCATGGATTATTCCCATATTATATGTCCCATGTTCTTCTTCACTTTCAGGCCCTCTGGAAGACCCCAAATAACTTTCATCTACTCCTACGGGTCCCTGCTGGGTCCAGCTCCTCTTCATTTCTTTATAATACCTACAGCATGTCTTCACAATGCACACTGCTTCAGAGGCAACTCTTAATGACTTTTCCACATTAAAGAGAAAAGCAAAACCAAAGGTTTGGTGTCCTGAAAGCTCACATTATTTTTTTTTCTACAAAGGCAGACCACTAACTTTGTCTAATTTGTGGTTGAATTAGGTACTCAACCTTAGCAAATTGAGTTCTCTGATGACCCTTTCTAGCTCATTCCACTGCATAATCTTTTGGTCATAAAAATTCTTCTCCATCTGCTTACTTCCCATCTTTCTCATTTTCTGGCTTACTCTTTTTCTCATTATGGCTCTTGTTTGCTTAAGATCATCCTCGAGTTCTTTTTATCTTTGTTCAGAGTTCTTTTAAAAAAATTTTTCCCCTGGAACTTTGATTGGCTGGAGTTTGATATTTTCTTCAAAGGTAGCTTTATTCAGAATTTCCTAAGCTTTTGTAACTTGCTTCAATTAGTGGAAAGGATTTATCTGGTCACTGGGATCTCATTTTAGGTCATTTGTTTGTGTTCATCCATATTATTAGCATATTTCTTGTCTCTTTACTCTTAATAATTTTATATGCCTTTGAAATTCAGGCTTTTTATGTTTTGATGAGAAAATCCACCATCAATAGATAATACTATGATGAATATTTATTGACTCCTTCCCTAAAGTCCTACTTCTGGCTTGTAGATGAGCCTCTGTTCTCTATGCCCAGGGCATCCCTTTCCCCTAACCACTCCTACAACCCACCAACAGACTGGTCTGAGCAGCCTCTATCTATCTCTTATGAGGCTGCAGTTTTAGATATCTGTTTATGGAATTAACTCCTAGGCAGTGTTTCGGGGGACCTCGTTGCTAGGTCCAAGAATTACTCCTGCTCCGAGGTTTTACTAATGCGCGAGGAAAGGAAGCAAAAACAAATGCATGTAGAACCCAGTAGAGAACATAATGGAGGAGAGAGGGATCCAGTAGGACACTGTCGGTTACAATTCTTTCTTACTATATGGAGTTAACTCCATCATAAAATCCAATTATTTATTTATTTCAAACAGACAAAATTTTGAAAGTAACTCAGATAATTCCTTCATATCACTTTATAGAAGTAAAAAAAATCTTAAAAGCTGAGGAATTTTAACAACCCCAAAAGGAAGGGAAAGAATTTAAAGCCTCTCATTCACTTTTTCAAAGATCTGAGCAGTGTTGTCGAGGTTCCCACTATCCTACACACTCCTCTCCCTGCCCAAAATGAATTTCTCTGTATTATCCCATCACTAATAAAGTTGATTTGACAATTAGGGGATGATATTTTTTGTCACTAAAATATTAATTTGCTTCATCCTCCTTGTCTTTTCCTATTTTCCCCAGCATATTTTTGCTCCTTGTACTTTTTAACCAGATGGTGATTTCTTTACCTTGTCCTTTCCAGTTATTTTCTAGTATACTTTGACTTTGCTTTGTAGTATATGTTATTTTGAGGGTGCCAATCAATCTCTTTTGGTTTTTGACTATTGTTTTCAAATTTTTCTTTTGATTTTTTTTTTTGTAAACAGAGAGCAAATCTGTGATATTCTGAGTGCTTCTACTTGGAATTTGAAGGGATTTCCCTCCTTTTGTCTGCCAAGTTTTCTGATTGATGTTGTAGTTCTACAGTTTATATACAGTGTTTCTTGGTGACTTACATTTGGGGTTGCTTTTAGTGTTCTGTGACTTTTCTTGATCAGTACTTTACCTTCTCTTTCTAGTATTTGTGGGTGATTTTCCTGCATGATTTCCTGGAAAGAAAAGTAAAAAGAAAGAACTTAAATCACACCTTCAAAACAACACAGAGGTGAGAGAAGTATTCAAGATGCAAATAGATAACACAAAAGCAAGTTAACACTTTGAGGAAGCAAGGAAAGAATAAGAAATAAGAAGTTTGTTTTCATGTGGTTGGGGCTAACCAAACTCACAGCTATGAGTTTAGAGAAGGGAAGAAATTGTATTTATTTATTTTTCTGTTAAAATAACTTACACATTGGCTGAGAGACATTGTCAACCAATTAATCAACAAGCATTTATTAATCTTCCACTATGGGCAAGCAATGAGGATACCAATACAAAGGATGAAACAATTTCTACCCTTAAGGACCTTATGTTGTAATAGAAGAGATGTAGTAAATCATTATCTGGTTAAAGAGTAGAAGGAGCAAAAATATACTGGATGAAATCAGGAAAAGACAGGGAGAAAGAAGCTAATTAATATTTTAGTGACAAAAAAACCTCATTTCCTGATTAGCAAATCAATATTAGTAGGGGGATAATATAGAGAAATTCATTTGGGCAGGGAGAGGAGTATGTAGGACGATGGGGTTCTTGTTCATCATATGGTACAGCCTGCTTATACCTACAATGCACCTCTTTGTTATTCTCTATGTGATATTCATTTTTAGTTCTTCAGAGGTGGTTGGATTTCATGCCTCATTTTCATATAGTACCACCTGTAAGATGCTGGTATTAAAATGTTGAGCCATTGTCTTCACGGAGAGGTTGAGTGATTAAAGAAATTATACAATTTTCCAAAGACAATCCAACCTACTCTCATCTTCCTGTTCAAATCTGGGCCCAACTTGTTGTTGGACATATCTGTGCTCTGTTCCAGATAAGCATGTTGATGGAAAAACTCTATGTGTCCATCCAAATGAATGTTGAAACTTGAGTAATGCACATTTTTCATCCATTTGATCTTTTATATGGATTTTTATGTGTGGATACAAGTCAGGCCAACCTTTTTGTGTGTAACTATTGGTCTTTTAGAAGAGACTATGTATAATCAATACAATAACATTTATAAACAAGGACATCTGGGGGGCCTTACCATTTATAGGTAACCTCTTTTAGACCTGGATTCTATCCTGGATCTACCACATGGAGGCAAACACTTTCTTTGGTAAGCATACATCCCCCTGTTTTATGCCTCATGTGATATATATATGTACATATTACATATACATAATATATACATATACATATTTATATTTGTGTGTACACACACACACACACACATACACACACATATATACACACACACATATATATATATCTCCAGAGGATCATTGAACAGGGTTATTTTTGTTGTACTTTCTAAAAAGTTCCGAATGACTTTGACATATAGATGAGAGACATCTTGTTGAAAAGATCCTGGAAGGAAGTCTTTAGATCTAGAAGCAGCTACGTGGCGTAGTGGATAAGAGCACCGGACCTGGAATCAGGAAGCCCTCAGTTCAAATGTAGCCTCAGACTCTAGTTGAGTGTGATTGTAGCTAAATGAACTTAATCTCTATCTGCTTCAGTTTCCTCATATGTAAAATTGGGATAATAATATCACCCATCTCCCAGTGTTATTGAAAGTATCAAATGAGATAATATCTATAAAGTACTTTGCAAACCTTAAAACATTAAAATGCTAGCAATTATTTTTTAAATTATTAATTTTTTATTTAAATGTTTATTTTCAGTTCTAAGTTCTCTCCCTCCCTCCACTCCCTTCTCCATGAGTTGAGCAGGCAAAAAATACAACACCCATTATACACATGAAATCAAGTACAAAATATTTTCACATTAAATGCTAGTTATTGTTATTGTTATTCTTATTATTACTGAATTAAAGATGTTTTGTGTAATCAAGAAAGTATAATGGGACCTTATATTCTCTATATCTTTTAGTTAATTGCAAAATGGTAAAGATGCAGTCCATTGTTAAATATTGTTTGTAAGTAACTGCTTGTTCCCCAGTAATACCAACAAGGAGGATGCTCTCAATCATTTTATAGATAACTCCCAAAAAGATTTTGTATAGGCAGAAAAGAAGGCACATAGATCCAGTTATTGATGTTCTCTAGGTCAGCATTTTCAATATTACTAAAGTCTAATATTTTCCCCACCTCTTTGGTACCTTTCTTCCTTCAAATAAATTATTTATCAGTTCTTCAATGCCCTAACAATTGTTTCTTCTCCAACATATAGTTGCCCTATATAAACTTGTCAGTCAGTCATTTAGTCAATGAGCATTTATTAAGTGATTACTATGTGCCAGAGATTGTGCTAAGCCATAGAGATACAAAGAAGGCAAAAATAATTCCTTATCTCCTAAACATGACATACTATAGATGACATATAATATATATGACATTATATATGTGTGTGTGTATATATACGTATATAAAGAATACAAGGAAAATAATTTCGGGTGGGGAAGACACTTACCACTGGTGGGACTGGGAAAAGCCTTCTGTAGAAGATGGGAATTTGAGATGAATCTTGAAGGAATCCAGGAAAGCTAAGAGACAGAGGTGAGGAGAGAAAGAATTACAAGACATGAGAGACAAATAAAGCAGTGGCCCAGTATTGGGAAATAGAATGTTAAGTTCAAGAAACAAGAAGACAGTATATCTATACCACAGAATGTGTAGAGAGGAGTAAGGTGTTAGAAGATTGGGATGATGTAGGAAGTAATCAGGTTAGGAAGAGCTTTAATTGCCAGATAGAGGTTGGTTTATTTTGTCTTAGAGGTAACATGAAGTTTAATGATTGTGTGTGTGTGTGTGTGTGTGTGTGTGTGTGTGAGTGTGTGTGACATAATAAAACCTATTATTTAGGAAAATCACCTTGGCAGCTGAGTGGAGAATGGATTGGAATGGGAAGAGATTTGAGGGAGACCCAGTAGGCTATTGCAATAATACAGGTAAGAAGTGGTGAGGGCTTGGGCGAGAGTAGTAGCTGTGTGAGTTCAGGGTAGCAGATGTGTCCAAGAGACTGGGGAAGGTAGAAATAGCAAGATTTCGCAGTATGTTGGATATGAGGGGTAAATGAGAGTAAGGAGTCAAGGATACTACCAACATTTTAAGCATGGCTGCCTGGGAGGATGGAGGTGACTTCAGTGGTAATAGGAAAGTTTGAAAGGGATGAGAGCTTTTTTCATTGAAGATGAGTTTTATTTTGGAAATGTTAAGTTTGAGATGCCCAGGGGGCATCTGGTTTGCTATGTTCAAGAGGCAGTAGATGTGAGATTGGAGCTCAGGAAAGAGGTTAGGTCTGGATATAGAGATCTGGAAATCATCTGTACAGAGATGATAGTTGAATGCATTGGAGGTAATAAGATCACCAAGTGAGAAAGAGCTAGGCATTGAAGAAAGAAGTAAATCATCTTGAGAGGAGGGAAGGTGAAGTGATAGAGAAAGTCCACAAGGATCTGATTGAGTAATAAATCTGGACATTATGATCATCAAAGGAGAAGAGGTTGCTGAGATAAGGTGGTAGAGGGAGAGTCCTGAAGTAGCAGTATGTAGCTAATCCGACCACTAAGGACTCAGGTGGTATGAGAGAAAGTACCAGTACTGGAAAGGATGAAGAGGGAAGCAATGTCCTTAGGAAGAGCCAGGTCTCAGTTAGTGCTACAATGTGGAAAGAGTGAGAAAAGAAAAGGTTTGAAACAAATGGAATTGGGTGGAGCCAAGATGACTGACTAGAAGGCACCAGACCACATGCTGAAGGAGAAATCCAGAAAAAGTCACAGTGAGTTCTTTGTCAGAGTGGGGTATCACTTCCAGTATGTACCCAGCCTGCACAGGAACAGGTAGGAAACTCAGACCAATTCTATCACTTTGTACCAACAGAGCTTTCTGGCTAGTTAATAGGGGTGGAATCTATCAGAATTCTTCACTTGGCACAGACCCGAAGCCGGGTCAGAACTTTGCAGCTCAGACCAAGGAGGCAGCAATCAAACTTTACCTTGGATCAGAACCCTTTGGGAGCTTTGAAAGTTTGCAGGTCCCCAGCCTGGCCCCAAGATCCTGGAATAACACAATACTCAAAACTCCCAAGAAAGCAGCAACAACACCATCCCAGATCTTTCCTCCAGAGCCCAACTGTAATATCAAGTCCAAAGTCAGAAAGTAGGCTGAAAGAAGGGACAAACAAAAAAAAAAAAAAAGAAAGAACTCCAACATAAAGACCTATTATGATAGCAGGGAAGCTTAAGGCATAAGCATAGAACAGAATGCTTCTAAAACATCTGCAAGCAATGCCTCAGGGAAAAAACACAGCTTGGCCACAAACTAAACTAGAATTCTTGGGAGAGATGAAGCAAGGGTTAAAAAAAAGAGTTTGAAATATTTCATAAAAGGAATGACTGTTTGAGGGGAAAAAATGGAAAGGAAATGAGAGCTATAGAAGAAAGCATTGGAAATGTGATTAACAGCTTAGCACCACAGATACAAAACCTTGCTCAAGCAACAAACTTCCCCAAATTAGAGTGGATCAAATAGAAGCCAGTGATTTAATGAGGCAACAAGAAATATTAAAACAAAATCAGAAAGCTGAAAACATTTGTAAGAAAATATAAAGCATTCTATAACAAGAATAACTAACAAGAAAAGTAGGTCAAGGAGAAAAAAACATAAGAATCATTAGACTATCTGAATGTCACCTCCAAAAAAAGAGCCTAGACATCCTATTTCAAGAAATCTTTAAAGAAAATTGCCCAGATCTCTTGAAGCCAGAGAGCAAAGTAGAAATAGAAAAAATCCACTTCTTACTTCCTGAAAGAAACCTCAAAAGAAAATTCCCAGGAACATCATATCTAAAATCCAGAGCTTCTAGGTCAAAGAAAATATACTGTAAGCAGCCAGAAATAATTTAATTATGAAGGGGACACAGTCAAGATCACACATGATTTAATAGCCACCACTACAAAGCAGCGGAGAACATGAAGTATAATATTCCAGAAAGTAAAGCATATGGACTTACAATCAAGAATACCTTAGCCAGCAAAACTGAGTATAGTCCTTTGGGATAAAAAATGTACCCTAAATGAAATAGAAAACTTCTAAGCACTCCTGAGGAAAAGACCAGAGCTGAGGAGAAACTTTGAAGTTCAAAAGCAGGAGTGAAGGGAAACATCAAAAGGGAAACACAAATGAACAGTAATAAAGGACTAAACAAGGATAAACTGTTGTTCAGTAGTTTTTCAGCAGTGCCTGACTCTTCGTGATTCCATTTGGGATTTTTTAAAGCAAAGATACTGAAGTATTTCCTTCTCCAGCTCATTTTATAGATGAAGAAACTGACACAAACATGGTTAAGTGACTTGCCCAGTGTCACACAGCTTGTAAGTGTCTGAGGTCAGATTTGAACTAGGAAGATGAGTCTTCCTGACTCCCGGACCCTCCACTCTATCCACCTCACCACCTAGTAAGGATAAACTTCCTATATTCAAATATGGGAAGATGATACATGTCTTCTCTGGAACTTATCATCATCATGGGTCAGAGAAGGAGTGCAATTAGACACGGACTGGGAGAGGTTCTGTTATGTCTTCTTGATCTTAAGACAAGAATGGAAAGAAATGGGAAGAGGAATACATTTGGGGTAAGAGAAAGAAAGGTTAGGGGAAAATTACCTCACACAATCACGATGTACAAGTAGTTGCCTATACCAAGAAAGTGGAAGGAGAGGGAAGCAGCTCATTCTTGAACTTTCTTCTCATTTGAACTGATCAAAAGAAGGAAGAATACACGTACACACTTTTGGGTACAGTAATCCATTTCATTCAAAAGAAAAATAGAAAAAGAGAAAGAGGAAAGGAGAAATTAGGAGGGTAGATTAAGGGAGGGACTAGTGCTAAGCAAAACAAATTCTAAGGATATACAATAATATTTATAGCTCTTTTTGAGGTAGAAAAGAATGGGAATCTGAGACAGTGCCTACAAATTGGGAAATGGTTGAAAAAGTTTTGTTTTATGAATGTTATGGAACACTATTGTGCTGAACTCTCATCAGTGTAATGACCAACCAGGATTCCAGAGAAATAATGATGAAACATGCAACTCACCTCCTGATAGAGAGATGAAGGTCTCAGAATGCAGAATAAAACTTTTTTTGGATATGGCCAATGTAGAAATTTGTTTTGATTGGATATATATCTGTGTGTGTGTGTGTATGTGTTTTATTCTATATGAATGTATATAAATTATATATTAATGAGTTTTGTTTTTTGTATGTTCTCAATTGTATATGTATGTGTGCGGACGGGTAGAGTTAGGATGGAAAGGTAAGAAAGCAGATCTTGACTGATTTAAACAAATGAAATATTAAAAAATAAAAACAAAATGCAAAAAAGAAAGGAAGTACGTTACTTACTGAGCAGGCATTGTAGAGGGTAAATTGGAAGAGGTAGGTAGAATTGGAATAGCTCATTGGGGCAGGAATGGGGTTTGAGGTGGATGGGAATAAAACATCAGGTACTTGGGGACAGGGAAGAGGGTTTATACATTGGTAACCAGGGGTTCAAAATGACTAGGATAGGGAAAGCTTAAGGGAGTTGGGTCTATGATAATCACTGAAAACTAAGTCCAAGAAGAGTATCAGTGATTAAAGAGAGTTTTGTTGTAGGAGGCATGTGATTAGATTGTTTGAGGTCCTTCTCAAGGTCCAGTATCATGGTAATTGATAATGTTGGTACCCACGAGACCTTGAGAGGTCCATCTCATAGCAGGCAGGTGGAGGAACCCAGTCAGGAGGGAGTGGTACTTGACTTGTGTTGAAGAAATCCCTAAGGTGGGGTGGGGATCTCCTTTATGTCAACTTGGTCCAAATCAGTTGCTTTTCTTTGTTTTCATCAGTGCCATATTTATCTCTTCCATAAGCATGTATGGTCCTGTGATATTAGGACACCAGTGTGGTGGTTCCTTTTTCTTTAATGACAAAAACAGTTTGTTATAATTATTTTTTACAATTTTTCCCATTTATCTTCTGTTTGTAATTTTCCTTCCATTGTCATCATTAAATGGAAGGACTTTGGATGACGTAAGTGAATGACTTGACTTTGTTGGATATCTTGCTAAACTTTTTTAAACTGGTTTTATTTTCCCCTGCTTCTCTCTGCTCTATTAGAAAACACTGCACAACTCATCCATTTTGTTCTTCCTAAGGTTTTACAAATGAGTTTATATTGTAATCCAGCATTGCCTTTGGTAGCCATCTCTCCCCATCTGGCAAGTAAGTCCAATGTTTGCTGACTGAGGTGCTTTCTGGGTTCTTTTTGTCTTATTGTGGCAATTAATTTATATTGTTTAAACTTTTGGATAAACTCACAAGAGCTGATGCCTGCCATTTTGGTTGCCCATTTCCTATCTCTGACTTTCATTTACTTTTAAAAATAGTTCATGATTAAGTTGTTTTAATTAGAAGCCATGACTTTTTCTCATTATTTTCTCCTTTTCTCTCTCTCTCTCTCTCTCTCTCTCTCTCTCTCTCTCTCTCTCTCTCTCTCTCTCTCTCTCCCTCTCTCTCTCTCTTAACTAATTTTGATCTTACCTCTTTTAGCCCTGAAAATCAATGGTCTGCCTATAACTACCAAAACAACTGACTCAAGGATAACTCTCACATAAGTAACATTTTCCCCATTTGTTAAAATATAATCTATTTCAGTCTTATTTTTAAATTTAATTTGATTTATTTTTTTTCCGGTTGCAGGTTATTGGTTTAGACTTATTTCTTTTTCTAAAAATTCATTAATTTATTTTTAGTTTTCAACATTCACTTCCGTAAGATTTTGAATTTTAAATTTTCTCCTCCTCCCTCTCCTTCCCACTCCCCAAGATGGTGTACAATCTGATATAGGCTCTACATATACGTTTATATTAAGCATTTTTTCCCATTAGTCATGATTTAAAGAATAATTACAACTAATGGGAGGAACCATGAGGATGAAGCAATAAAACAAAACAACAAAGGAAAAGGAGAGTATTTTCATTCAGACTCCATAGTTCTTTCTCTGGGTTATTTCATCCTTTATGATGTTATTTGGTGCTTGTCATGTCTGGCATCTACCAATTCTCTTCTGGAAGGAAGCATTCGTGATAAAGAGTTGTAAAGCTTCTGTGCAATCTATAAATATTTAGACTCTCTTCATTCCTTCTTCTTGATAGTTACTTTTACATATATTTCTCCTTATCCTCACCTTTTTCTACCTTTGCATTGAAATCAGGAAGCATAAGAATGTAATACATAATGCACAAAGTCCTACTCAGATACCTCATCTTGGGGGAAAGTGATCCTGGATTATTGATGACTATCCTAGTACAGATTACTTTCTGGTACTTTATCATGCTGGAAAGGCCTCAAATAGGGTCCTGGCAGCAGAACGAGTCTGTTTTCTGAGGACCAGCCTAGCTAACTATCAAGAGGCATATCAACAGTTGTCTCAACATCTTGTGGTTATTTGAGAGAGATTGGGGGAAAGAGTATGGCAATCTATAGACATATACAGGGTAACTGAAAATAAAGGGATGAAACAAAATAATTGCACTACAGAAAAGCAGGAGCGGCAAACATGATTTCAAATAAGGCAAAAAAAAAGTAATTATATCAACTACATTATGCTTTAAAGCACCAAAACAATGAAAATAACATCATTAAATATATATGTCAAATGGCACAGTGTCTAGGTTCTTAAAAGAAAAACTGAATAAATGCAAAAATACCTGTATAATAATGCAAAACAGTGGGAGGTTTTTTAATATTTCTCTCTCAGAGCTTAATAAATACAACAAAATCAACACAAAGGGAAATAAGGAGATGAACATATTGCTAAAAACTTAGATTTGATACACCTCTAGTGACTCACTTCTGGTTTTTTGAATGGCAATATTAAAGAATAAGCACATTTTTTCAGAATCGCATAGTGCCTTTGTAAAAACTGATCATGTGCTAGGGTAGAAGTGAATCATGAACAATTGTAAAAATCATGAACAAATAAAAAAAATCCTTATCAAACACAATGCTATAAAATAGCAATTACTAAAATAAGCATGAGCAAAAGTTATAGTTGCAAAAGTAATGACATTGTGAGTGAATAATGATTGAATCAAAGAACGAATCACAAAAACAAGAAATAATAGTGTTAAAGAAAGTGATAACAATGAAAAATGCCAACACTTATGGGATACAGCAAAAGCAGACCTCAGAAGAAAACTTTTATCTTTTTTTTTTTTTTAAGGCAATTGGGGTTGAGTGACGTGCCCAGGGTCACACAGCTAGTGTCAAGTGTTTGGTCCGAGGCCAGATTTGAACTCGGGTCCTCCTAACTTCAGGGGTGATGCTGTATCCACTGTGCCACCTAGATGCCCCAGAAAACTTATACCTTTGAAAAAGTATGTTAATCAAAGGAAAAAACAAAAAAAAGAAAGGATCGAAGAGCTGAGCATGCAATTAAAAAGACTAGAAGTTAAATAAATTAGTGGCCCTAAAACGAGTGTTAAAGAAGTTTTGAAAAGTAGAGAAGAAATGGAACCATTTGCAAATGAAAGTACTATAGAAATAGAAAACAAAACTAAGAGCTGTTTTGTTTTTGTTTTTGGAAAAGACTAATGCAATTGACAAATCATTAGCTAACCTAATCAAGCAAAAGAAATAGAAAAATGAAATTCTCAAGACAAAAATTCATGCCCAAGAAGGAGAAAGCTAAGAATTAGCAGAAACTATTGTACATAATTTTATACCATCAAAAAAGAGAATTCAAAGGAAATCATGAGTATCTACAAAAACATAAAAAATCAAACTAAACAAGGTGATTATCTTAAACAATTTAAACTTAGATAAAGAAGTTGAGATAACATACATGAAATGTCAAGGGAAAAAATGACAATTTAAAAGGAAAAATAAGTAGAGATCACTGTGAGACAAAATATAAAGTGGAGCTAGAAAGCAGGAATTGGGCAAGATGAAGTCAGAGTTGGCCTATCAAAGCCTAGATAGGTTCCAGGTTGGCGAGAATGGAAGTAATGGCCTGAAGGGAGATAACATTGTTGAAGATGTCTGGGGACTAAGTGTAGAGGCCAGGAGCTTAGCAAATGAGACCAAAACATTCAGCATGGGATGAATCGTGTGTCTGTCACCTGAGGACCAGTCTAGATCAGTTTGGAAAGGTTCGTCGGCAGAAGGTTGGCAACTATGTTATAAATATTTCAATCCCAGTAACTACTGAAGACTGTCTTCTAATGCTTGGTAAGGTGAGTCTGGGTAGGGTTAGGGTCTTATTTGCTGGGGATTACCAATACTGAGGAAATTTCTGATCCTTGAAACCCTGATATGTTTATTCACATACATAGAGTGACCTGAGTCTGATGGTTCCTATGCTTTACATCGTCATTATCATTTTGTTCCTACTACTATCTTAGCCCATTTTGCTTTGAACAGTCATGCCAGAATGGAGATGAAATTGGGATAGGGCTGGACAGGAGAGGTTATTAATAAGAGTTCATAAAAGCAGAAAGAAGCTGCAAGGTATGGTTGAGAATTTGTTGGTTTGCTGGAACCATCTTATACTGTCCTGGGAGAGCCAATTATTGAATTTTCAGCATGAACATTTACACTTTAGAAACTGGCAAACATTTATAATTAGAGCTTGAGTTATTTTTTTTTTATTGCTTAGACTTAGGAGAATGAGGGAAATGTTAATAATTCAGATTAAACTTTAGAAGTGTGTTGTGTATTTTTTTAGGAGAGCCAGTTGTTAAATATTTACTAGCATATCCTTGGTTGAGTTACTCAGTCCTTGAGGAGCAGACAGGACTGGAAAGATCAGGTGGATCCTCTAGACAATAACAGTAATAACTTATACACATTGTACTTTAAAGTTTATGGTATGCTTTACACTGGCTACTGGATCCTCATGACAACCTTGGGAAGTAAGCTCTATTGACATTATTATTCCCATTTTATAGATGAGGAAACTGAGGCTGAGAGAGGTTAAGTAATTTTCTACAGACACACAGCTAGTAGATTCTAAAGGTCAGTTTTGAAATCAGGTCTTTCCCAACTCGAAGTCAAGTGCTCTTTCTGATGCAATACACTATTGGTTAAGACTTGACTGGTCAGGCAGATTCTGTATGTCCAACAGTTAATGAATGGGGTACTGAGTTCTGGATGTTCTACTAGAAAGTCAGTGACCCTGAGGAGAATTCCAATTCTAAAGTCCAGGCTATTGCCTTTGCCCCATTTTGTCCTTGCTAGATGTGGGCAAAATTGAGCTTACCACAGAAAGCAGTCAAAAGTTTGCAGCTGCAGGGATATCCTGGCTGAGTACTCCCAGCTCATACTGGTATCTGAGAGCCAATTGTTAAATTTTCAGTGAGAGCATATACCCCTCAAAAAACAAATAAACCCAAACCAGCAATGCTACTAATCAAAGCTTTATTTGTACTTTTGTTAAGTGTTTAGAATTAAGAAAGTGATAAAGTGTTATTAATGCAGTGTGTCCTGTGTAAATTAATTTTTTCTAGAGAGCTAGTTGTTAAACATTTACCAGCCTGAAGATGAATCTTACATAACTGAGGCAGAGACAGAAACTGGCAGTAGTAAATTATACTTGGCTGAATAATAAAATCTCTGATTTAGGAGAGACCTCAGAGTCTATCTAGTAAATAAATAAATAAAATTTTTAAAGGAGTCTAGCTAGTAAAATACTAACCTGAAGAAAATCTTCCCTTCAAACATCCTCACATCCAGTCTCCACTGGAAGAATTCCTAAAGTGACCCGTTTCATTTTTGGACAACTCTAATTGTTAGGAAGTTGTGGTTTTTTGTTTTTTGTTTTTTTTTTTTTGGTTTCCGCTTACATGGAGCCTAAAACTGCCTCTCTGTAATTTTTCACCCAATACTCTTATTTTTCTACTTCAGGGTAAAGAAGAACAATTCTACTCCTTCCACATGACAGCCCTTCAAGTACTTGAAGTCAGTTATTTCATGCTTCCTTTATGCCTTCCTCCTCCATGCTAAGTTTATCTAGTTCGTTGTCTCTGCATCTGTGGAATTATTGTCTTCTATAGTTGGAATGTTTTCTTTCTTGTTTTTTTACACCAAAGACAAGGGGTTCCCAACCTGGGATCTGTGAATTTGATTTTCTAATATTTTGAAAATTGTTTAAAAATGTTTTATTTGTTTTAATAAGCCAAGATCTGCCTTCTTTCCTCCCCTCCCCCACACAGCTGAGAACAGGAGAAAAACAAAACCAATTAAAATATATATAGTCAATCAAAACAAATTTCCACATTAGTCACATCCTAAAAAAATAGTCACATTCTGCATTGTGTCCTTTACCTCTGTATCAGGAGGTGGGTAGCTTGTTTCATCATCAGTTCTCTGGAATCCTGGTTGGTCATTACATTGATAAGAGTTTAGCACAATCATATTCCATCACATTCATTTATCATAACTTCTTCAGCCGTTTCCCAATTTATGGGCAGTGCTTCAGATTCCCATTCTTTGCCACCTCAAAAAGAGCTGTAAATATTTATGTACATTCTTAGTTGTTTTGCTTAGGATTAATCCCTCCCTTAATTGGCCCTCTTTTTAATTCTTCCTTCTCCCTTTCACCCTTTCTCTATTTCCCTTTCGAGTGAAATGGATTTCTGTACCCAACTGTGTGTATCTCTTTCCTTCTTTTGACCAGCTCATATGAGAGTGAGGTTCAAGTCTCAGACATTCACCACTCCTACTCTTTGTGTAGGTGTCTACTTGTACACCCTGATTATGTGAGATAGTTTCCCCAACCTTCCTTTCCCTTTCCCCCATCAGAGTGTATTCCTCTTCCCCTCTCTTTCCTCCAAACATCATCAAGATGGAACAGAATTATTTCTGGACTTGTCTAATTGGACTCCCTCCATGAACCTGATAATGATAGGATTCGCAGGGGACACTTGTATCACTTCCCCATCTGTGAACGTAAGCAGTTCATACTTATTTAGTCCCTCATCATTACTCATTCATATTTACCATTTTACGTTTCTCTTCACTGCTGTATTTTAACTTCAAAGTTTCTACTCAGCTCTGGTCTTTTCGTCAGGAATGCTTAGAAGTCTTCTATTTCATTAAGGATCCGTTTCTCATTTCCACCTGCCAGTTGCATTATGTTTATTTTTGCTGAGTAATTTATTCTTGGTTGTAAGCCCAAATCCTTTGTCTTCTGGAATATTGTATTACAAATTCTCCACTCCTTTATAGTGGTGGTTGCTAACTGATTTGTGACCTTGACTATAGTTCCTTTATAACTGAATCCCTTCTTTCTAGCTGCTTGTAATATTTTTACTTTGCCCTAGAAGTTCTGGATTTTGGCTATGATGTTCCTGGGAGTTTTCATTTGAGGTTTCTTTCAGGAGATAATTACTGGATTCTTTCTATTTGTACTTTGATTTCTGCTTCTAAGAGATCTGGGCAGTTTAAAAAAAAAATTATTGAAATAGGATGTCTAGGCTTTTTTTTTTTTTTCTGGTCATGGTAGCCTAATGATTTTTAGATTTTCTCCTTGATCTATTTTACTGGTCAGTTATTTTTGTTAATAGTTTACATTTTCTTCTATTGAATCTCTTTTAACATTTTCTATTGCTCCATGAAGTTTTTGACTTCTATTTAGTACATCCTAATTTTTAGGAAGTCTGTTGCTTGGGCAAAATTTTGTATCTCTTTTTCTAAGCTGTTAATTCCATTTCCATTTTTTTCTTCCAAAGCTCTCATTTCTTTTCAATTTTTTTCCTCAAGCATTCTTATTCCTTTATTTAAAAAAACTCAACATTTGAAACTCCTTAAAAAAACAACAAAACTTTTGTTTCATCTCTTCTAGAAATTCTAGTTAATTTTGCATTCAAACTGTACTTTTGTCTGAGACAGTGCTTGTAGATATTTTAGAGTCATTCTCTTCTTGAGTGTTTGTATCTTGATATCATAATAGGTCATTATGGGGAAGGTCTTCTCCCCCTTACCCCATTCTT
This sequence comes from Vombatus ursinus, assembly GCF_900497805.2. Lineage (NCBI taxonomy): Eukaryota > Metazoa > Chordata > Mammalia > Diprotodontia > Vombatidae > Vombatus > Vombatus ursinus. Next base: position 11,911,730 of record NW_020954737.1, on the reverse strand, counting down.
CCAGCCTACTTTATGAATTTTGACATTTTTGGGGGTGGGGGTGTGAGGGATCTTTTGTACTAACTTTTCTTACAATACCATCTTATTAAAGGCCTTTGCTAAGAGCTAATTAAATCTACTGGTTAATTGTTAATGGGAATCACGAAGTTGGGAAATTAGGAAGTACCATGTTAGGAATAGTCTTCCACAGATTAGTCATAGACTTTGAAGTAGCAGCTACCCTCTGGGGCCTCAACCTGTAAGTACTAGTGCAAGTTGGAGGAGTGATCCAGAGGAGATATACAATAGGTGCTTAATAAATGCTTCTTGATTCATTGATGTGGTCACTTTCCCCTTACCATCCTGGTCACATTCCTTTGGATGAACTCCAGGTATTCCTAAAATTTGGTACCCCAAACTTAAAAACAAAACAAACAAAAACCTTGTGCCAGATCTAGTCTTACTAAGGCAAAATACAATGAGACAATTACCCCTGTCTTTATAGTCACTCAGTGTAGCCCAAGATCATAAACTTTCTTATCTCTCATGCTCCTATTTTTTTTCCTCCTCACATTTTTTTTGTTCCTTTGCTTTAGAACCCAAAGATAAATTCGAAACCAAGAGGGAAAGGTGATTAAAAAGTGCTATTCTTCATAAACAAAGACAAAAGTAGTTTATTTTCTGGTGGCCCATCCTCCTTTTCTGACCTAGTCTCTTCAGCAGGATTCATTTTTCATAGAGTCTGACTGGGATTAATGGTGCTGTCTGTGAGTATGGAACAAAATTTTTCTTTATCAGAAGCTAATTGGTCTGTATTGTGAAAGGACCACCAAACTTGAATTCATTAGCTCTTATCAATTGACTTAACTGGATGAGATTAAATTTTTTAAAAAATGAAACTGTGAAAAATTATTTGATGTTTAAAACAATGATTAAGTAGTAAAGAGGAATGAAAAATGGTGACGTGTTTTGTAATGGGCTGTTTGACTTGTTGCATGCTTCTTATCTTTGAAACAGAGGACACTTGAACTCCATTTATAGGGTCAGTGCTACCTGAACGTATGAGAACAACCTCGTCCCAAGGCTAAAGGGCTTTAAGCTATCCTATAGCTAGATCACCAATTTGGCATCAAAAGGTTCTTTCATCTTGACCTTATCTAAGTTCTAGAAACTGAGCTCTTGCCTTGTTCCCTTATGACAAACCCTCTGCCTCACATAGTTCTAGTACCTAGCTTCTGGTCTTACATCCCTATGTTTGAATTCCTGCCTTGGCTATGAGCACATATTCAAGTTTCTAGGATCCTATCTTTCCTTCCTACTCATAGCCCTCTCAATAACTGAATTTCTACCTTTTAAACCCGAGTTCTTTTGGATGCTGGATGTTTCTGAGGATGACTACCCATATCTGTGAATTCTATTGCCATCTCCTGGAGCTTTCTGTCCTTTGCCTGTCCTGTTCTGGAGGGCAAATATGTCCTCAACCCTAGGCTGGCTTGTCATGCTACCTACTGGGCCTTGGTCAGGACAAGTTTTCAGGCCATTGTAGATAAAAAAGAAATGACTATTTAGGTGAAAATGGATTTTTATGTTCAACTGTTTGGCTAATTGCTTCAGTTTTACACTTTATTTTGCTGATGAAAACTAATTGGACTGATGGAATTTTCCTTCTGAGTGCAGAAGCAGTGTTGGCCTATGATGACAAGCTCCTAGGCAGTGTGCCAAGGACAGGACACCACTGATGCTGCTTCTTACCCTTTCCAAAATATAATGTAAATTTCAGACAACTTGACAGACTACACTGGGAAAATGCCCAATTTCAAATCAAATCATATCACATCATCCCATATTTTCCAAATTCCTATTCTGTAAAGCACTGTGTTTGGTGTAGTGGGCGATACAAAGAGGATGTTACATAGACCCAGCTGTCCAAAAACTTAGAATCTAGTATATTCATACAAATGATTGTTGCACAAAGTAGAAGATGATATATGCATGATACAGGTACAGAGTACTAGAAGAGTTCTTAGGAGGTATCAATGTGTGTTGCTAATGATGAAGATGATGGTGATGAAGGTGACTTTCAAAGTCCTTTATAATTTGACCCCTTTCCTACTTTATACTTTATTCCTCTTCATGTGCTCAGCAATCCAGGCTTCTATGTTGTTCCTTGAATACAACACTGCATCTCTGGACTCTGAGTTATGGTGTAAGCCAAGTGAGCCAATTAGGTGACTTCAGTAAGTCTGGCAACAATATGGTAAGTGCCAGAAAAGGCCCAGATCAGAAACAGAGCAGGTCAGAGCTCCCACACTGATCAGTAATGGGATCAGGCCTATGAGTAGGTGCTGCATTTCCATCCCAGGAGATCTGGTCTCAGAAGAAAAATATGCTTTGATTGTTTTTGAAAAATTCATAGCACATTAAACAAAGCAAACTATCATTTCAAGTTACTCCCTTGCTTTAAAAAAAATTTTTATACTACATGCTTGTTATTCAAGTATCAAAAAATAACAAAAGCAAAAACCTAAAAAAGGTAAATATATGAGTTATTTTATTTTATTGCTGTTCTTGATATACAATGACTTTATGAATATCAAGCAATTCATTTTTACTGCATTTTTACTTGTGTATTGGTTCTTAGGTTGCCTAAATCATTTAAATACAAATAAAATGAGTGTAGCAAAAAATAATGAAAGCAAACAGCAGGTAACTTTACAAATAATGGAATGTGAACCGTTTCTGCCCTTCTTCAGGGTAAATTGACTGAGTTAAAACTGTGTCTTCAGAAACACTTTTACAACTGCAGTCATAAACGTGCACACATTGAGACTGTATATTCCACAGATACACATGGTGTGACATGTAATATCTAGGGGACATCTGTTTCTACCATAGCCTTGCATGCTCCAACCCCAAAGTACCTACAATAAATATACCTGTGGCTGGAATCAATTATCCCCTCTTCCACAACCCCCACTATGAAAGGCCAAGATGTGTAGGCAGATTTCTTTGCTTAGATGAGAAAGCTATTTTAACACTGGCCTTGTGAAATCACAACATGCCAAAAGTACTGTGCCAAACATGTAAATCATGTGTAAAAATTCCATATCCCCATATTGGCCATCTCGGGTGAAAATAGATAACTCTCCAAATGTTAACTGGCTCTACTCCCAATGTTAAACATACAAATCACATGGGAAATATAGAAATCCAAATAGAAGTAACATAAACCTGCCATAAATCATAAACAAAAACTCTTTGTGGGACATCATGGATGACAAATAGTCTACTGTATATATCTACAAATGCTCTACTCTGTATATCTGAGAATGAGGTAGATAGACAAAAGTTTGAAGGCTGGTTCATTGTACCCTCCTATTGCTTTAACTTCATCTCCTTGGGTGTCTATTGTCGATAATGTTAAGTTGTCTTTTGGTAATTACAATATTAGTGTACTGCCTTTGTGTGATTCTTCACTTAATGTACCAAGTTCTGTAAGGGTTTCATCGAAATTTATCTTGTCAAGGGAAAAAAAAAACCTTCTCTAGAGAGATCAGAATCCCATAAGGGAACATGGGGGAGGAAATAAGCATTTATTAAGCATCTACTATGTGCTAGGCATTGTGTTTTATAAACATTATCTCATTTGATCCTCCCAATGATCCTTTGAGTTATTATTGCCCCCATTTTACAGTTGAGGAAATTGAGTCAAACAGAAGTTAAGTGTCTTGTCCAAGATCACATAGTTAGTAAGTATCTGAGGCTGGATTTGAATTCAGTTCTTCCTGACTCCAGGCCCAGTGTTCTATCCACTGCAACTCCCAGCTTGTTCATAATAGAATGTAGAGAAGTTTAGGGTCAGATCCAATGTTAGAGGATGATTCGGTTGCTTCTCTTTTTTTGTCGATTTCACATGTTTCTTGATATGCTTACTGTGACTCATTTCTTGTCATTACCAGTGGTGACCTCAGCCAAATAGGGAGAGTTGTCTCCTTTCATTTTCAAATAGAAAACTTTGCTTTCTGCTTGTGGAGCATTGGCAATCAACACTTTTTCCAATAGCAACATTATGCCATTGTAGATATCTCTTAGCTTGGTTTCAATTGTCTTTCTCTATTCTCAGACCACCTGATGTTATTTTTTCCCCAACATCTTTGTTCTTTCAATTAATACTTGAAATTGATTCTCCAAGATGATCGCTGCTGAGAGACAGGCAGCCAGACAGTCAGAGACAAGGGAGAGATAGAGACAAAGAATAAAAGTAAACCCAAGAAGTTTGGTACAGAGCAGAGTAGTAAAAGGGAGAAGGAATTTGGAGGAAGACTAGATTTATGTTAGCGTAAGCAAAAAAAAAAATAAGTACTTCCAAATTTGAAGTAAAAGCTATAAAAGGCTTTGCCTTACAAAATGGGGTCCACTTCTGAAGTACAGACTTGTTTTGTTTTTATTATTGATGCATTCACAAAGGGATATTTACAAATACAAACTCTTTGACTGAAGAGGTTAGCTTTAGCTTACTTGATTTATAGAACAACAATCTTTTACATTTCTATAATATTACATTGTAAATGAATGAATGAATGAAAACTCTTATTAAGTACTTACTATGTGCATGGCACTGTATTAAGCCCTGGGGATTCAAAGAGAAAAGCACAGTCCTACTGACAAGGAGCTTACATATCTAGAAGGGGACAAGACACACGGGGTTTCAGCTGTTTGAAGTGAATTGGAAAGGCCCAGTAGGCCTTAGCATCCAGAGGCAAAAGAGATAGTAATTCATCTTTGTTTATGTCATTTCTATGGATAAAACCATAGCTAACAGAGTTAAGGACTTTGGGGATGAAAACATTCTTTTCTGGGTCTTCAGTCACTGAGGTTTCTGAGGAGATGGGGGCAGTTAACAGGTCCTATCTTAACAAAGGTTATCCCTCTGAATGATGCCTTCATAGGTCAGACTACTATCAAAGTTGGTGGTCTAGAGCCTCTTAAACTGTGGGTTGTGACCCCATATAGATTCTCGAAAAATTTGGCAACAGTAAAAGGTTTCTGAATGCTTAATGACCAAAAATTAATTAAAAATCAAATGCGTAATGAATCTGGAGTATTTCTGCCAGCTCTTGCCAGTGTTGTAATCACACAGCTTCACTATAGCTTTGGTTCTAAACACAAAACATGTGCACTTTGCACTGCTCATGCCCTCAGCCCACACAACACCAATGATGCCAAAATGCGAAAAGGGGTGATGAGTGGAAAAAGTTTAAGAAGCCCTTGTCTAGAGATCAGAACTCTTCCTGGGGTTCTTAGGCTTACTTATCTGGTAGGGACAGTTGGTGGTGCTAGTGATGGTGGGTCTTTTCTTGCCTTAATGGAGGCTGTGAGGGCTGGGTCATAAATAGGACTGAATGTCTGAGGCACTCCAACTCTTACGTATCTTGCAGTCTGGATCCTGGGCTGTTTCACAAGGGAAAATGCGCTTTCTCATACATTGTCTAATTTGACCCTCAAAATGACCCTATGAGGTAGACATAGCAGGTTATTATTGTCCCAATTTTATAGAATTCTATAAAATCTATCTGTCTATCTTATCTGTTTATCTATCTATCCAGCAGTCTATCATCTATATGTTATTTTTACATCTCTTTTATCTCTACCTATCTTCTATTTGTCTGTCTGTGTTTATTATCAGCCTGTCATCTATTTATCTATCTCTATCATCTCTATGTATTTGTCTATGTATCTCGTTATATCATCTATTTATCTGATATCATTTATCAATCTATCTCTCCATCCATCTCTCTCTCTCTCTCTCTCTCTCTCTCTCTCTCTCTCTCTCTCTCTATCCATCTATTGACACTGAGATTCAGAGAGGCTATGGGGCTTCCCCAGGTCACATGGTTAGTGGCAGAGATGAGTCTACAACTCAGACCTGCCTCCTAGCCCAGTGGTATCTCATCAGACTTCCCAAAAGAAGAGTGTTACTGGGTGAAAGATGACTGAGAAAGCATCTGAGACTCTAGTATATTTTAATAATTATGCACACAGTGAAGCCTATGTGTTTCTGGGAATTGAGTAAACAAAATGGTCTGAGAAGGCATTAAGTGGGGAATATTGTGCCTCTGGGAACTCTGGGGGCTAGTCTCACATTTAAACATCCCATGCAGGAAAATTCTGAAATCAAGGACATAAATCAAAAGATGACAAGATGCTATATTGTCATCAAGCCAGGCACATGAGTGTCATATTAGCAGATTGTTTTATTACTACCAAGTGCACAAAACTCTCAGCAAATATACCCCCACAATGCCAAGCTGGCAATAGCAAATGGAAGACAGGAGATTTGAAACTTGCATAAGACAGACTTTGTAATCATAGCAATAGAGAAATGAAAATGGAGCCTCTTGTGTATAGAATATAAAGAAAATGGAGAAAGTTCTTTTATCAAACTATTTGAAACTGTAATAAACTTTCTCCTAAAATGTGAGGGAAAATTCTGAATAACTTTCAGGGAAAATAAAGACAATCCAAAAAGCTTCCTAGCCCATGACAGCATATCACCAAATGAGAAATGGACAAGAATAGGAAATGCGGATAGATGATATAAAACGGGCTCCCAGATGCAGAGGCTTGCTGGATTAACTCTGGCAACACTTGTATACATTGTCACGTCAATAAAATTACTGAAATTGAAACTTGAAATTGAACAGCGTGTGAAAGAAAGAGGATATTACTCAAGGGACTTAGGCAGTAAATATACACATTAAGGGAATCTGATGATCTCATGGAAAGTTTCAGTGGCTTGAGATGCCATCAAACTCCAAACAAAAGGGTATAATTTCATTTTTTTCTTCTTGTTGAAGAGAATAGGATTTACTTATAGAGTGTTTGGTTATAATGAAATTTGGCCCGTTATGAATTGAAATAAAAATCTAGAAGACCTTCAGTGTGTTCCTAGTGCAGGTTTTTCATAAGTCTGCTAAGGCTGTCTAATCTTACTCAGAACTATGAGCTTTGTTCAATAGTGAGACATGTATAGGAAGGAAAAGCCCTGAATCCCTCATTCCCCTAGCCCCCCAGAAGGGTCAAGAAAGAAAAGGACAGAAGCTGGTTCTGAACAAAGGTCTATAGTGGGTTAAAGCTAGAAAGTGTGTCCCCTCCTCACCCTCAATGAGAGTTTCAGGAAGAACCCTATTACCTTTTTGTAATTAGGAAATCCTCCAACTTCAGATGAGGCAGTTGAGGCAGTTCTGTCCTCATCAGGCACAAGTCAGATCTTTTTTTGGGAGAAAGCTTTATCTTTTTAGGGGAGAAATCTGTCTTCAAAATTTTTGAATCTGGAAAAACAAGATTCCCTAAATCCCTTGATTGAAGGAATTAAACAGACACTTTCGTCTTCTTCTGCAATGGAATTCTCTCTTAACAGATGTTCAATATGCACAATACCAAATCATTAATAATTAGACATACGACAATGAAAATAACCATGAGATAGCACCTCATTCATCAAATTCACAAAGATGGCAATTCTTTCCTTTGACTTATGCATTTTATTTTGATATATTATTGTCCAAACAAAAAACGTTAAACAAAAACCACCTAATAGAGCATTTCAGACTGACAGTGCATGTAAATTTCTGCTTGTCATTTATTCAAAGGAAGAATATATGTGCATTTTAACCTTTCTAACATGGAACTGACATTGTCCGTTGCACTTTACCTGGATTCTGGTGCCTTTTACAGTTGTCTCTATTTACCTCATTATACCTGTTGTGTCCATTTTTTGTTTGGTCTTTTTTTTTTTTTTTTTGCTTTGCATTTGTTCAAAGAATTATAAGAGCATAGATTTAGAGCTGGAAGGGAATTTAGAGGTTATCTAGTTCAATGCCTTTATTCCATAGATGAGGAAACTGAGGCTGAGAGGGGAAGTGACTTGCCCAAGGTCACATGGGTAGTAAGTCACAGAGCTGAAATTCAAACCTACATCTGCCTCCAAATCCGTTACTCTTTTCCCTAGACAACGCTGCCTCCATAAATCTTTCCAAGTTTATCTGAATTCTTCATAATCATCATTCCTTATGGCATAATAATTTTTATTGCATCCATGTACCATAAGCTGTTCAGCTATTTCCCAATTATTGGGGTACTTTTGCTATTACAAGCAGAGTTATGAATATTTTTATATATATATTGGACTTATATGTTATTCTCTGTAAGAGTATAAGCCCAATAGTGGGATTCTGGCACTAAAGGGTTACAGTTTGGTAACTTTGTACTTATAATTCTAAATTGGCTTTTGTTGGGGAAACATTTGGACCAGCTTTCAGCTCTATCAGCAATGAATTAGCATTCTTATCTTTCCACAGTCCTCCAACATTGACTTTTAAAAATAATCTTTTACCACTTTTGAAAATTTGGAGTAGGATGATATCTCAGAACTATTTTTATTTTCATTTGCCTTGTTATTAGTAGTGTCACACATAGTTTTATATTGTTGTGGACAGATTATATTTCTTTTTGACAACCCTTCATATCCTCTGACAACTTATTTATTTGGGAATAGTAGATTCTGGTCTTACAAAATTTCCCTATAGATTTTGAATTTCACAACTTTATCAGAGATGTTTGCAATTTAATACAAAGATTCTCCCTGCCCTAATCCATAACTGCTTTTATCCTTAGCCTTCCAACAAATGCAAAAACAGTCTTCCTAACAGAGATCTAACCATGACAAACCCCTTGCTAACGAATCTTCAACAGTTATCTGTTTTCTCTAGGATAAAATCAAACTCCTTAGTCTAGTGTTTAGACTCTTCACAGCCTGGCTCCAGTCTACCTTATCAGATAGATTTCACATTCTTCCCTTTCATTAATTCTACATTCAGGCTTAATTGGCCTATTTGTTGTTTCCTGTACTGTACATTCCATCCCTTACCTATTTCCATGAGCCATGACCTTTGGCTGGAACAACTCACCCTCTCCCTGTCTCTTTGCCATGAATCCTTACCTTCCTTCAAGGTACAAGCCAGGTGCCAATTCCCTTGGGAAGCCTTTCCTAATATTCAGGTTTTAATGCCCACTCTCTCTTTTCCAAAATTTTGTATAATTAGATTCTGGATTCACTCTCTTGACCACATGTGCAAAAGCAAGCTGGATCCCCAGAGCGTGTCTGGCTATATTTCTGGACACCCGATTGGCTACTTTTCTATCTCAGGAGTTGGGAGTATATTTCAAATACTTTCAGCTCGAACTCCCTCCCCCCCTTTCTGGGATGTTCTTTCCGATATCAATTATCAATTACCACTGCCCCAATAACATTTGATAGTCAGATACTATCTCCTTAATATTATCAATACCATTGATTAGAATGAAAACAGCTATCTCCATATCATTGAAAACCAATTAATATTGATTAACTTTACAAGGGCTATTTACAGAGGAGAGAAAACATGAACAGAGGTACAAACACATCTACAAATCAGAGCTCACTCTCCTCTTTCTCCCCTTTGTCCACAGGAAATTGAATTCATATTTAAGTAGTTACTGCCAACATTTCCTCCACCTCCACCACCAATTCACTTCTGGGTGTGCTGCTGCTCCCTTTTTTTTCAGGGCCCAGTATCCCTGCTACCAGGTAGACCTGCTGGGCTTGGTCAAGCAGGTCATTCCTCAGAGATGGCTCCTTCCCGAGCTCAGCAGCTGGACTTCTTGTGTCTTGTCTTATCTTTCAAAACTTCACAAGTCTTGTACCAAAGGAAAGAAGGCACAAAGAGGAGGTATATACATCTTAGGCATAGCCTTACCCCATGAAGCCATGTACTCACTGACTAGGCCAATGAGAAGGACCATCTTCCCCCTTCTGGGACTCAGACAGTCATCCTTACATCTCCAGTCCAGAAGGAAGGAAAGAAACTTGAGTTTTTCACTTGGAGCCTTTGGTATGCACACTCAGGTCTAGCTCTTAACAGGTTTTTTTTTTAACATCACAGAAAGCACACAGGAAACAGTCATAGAATACCTGCATATGCTTTGAAGTGAAAGGCAAGGCCCTCCATTATCAATGCCCTGAAGCAGAATTTCCCTGGGTATCCACATGGGTTGGTGTCAGGCAGAGCACCATGTCTTTCTATGGACAATTAAAATTGTTCATTTTGTCTTTTATGATTTCCTCTATTCTTTGTCTCATTCTAAATTCTTTAAGAATTCAGTTATAACAGATATCCATTCTTTAATTTTTTAATGGTGTGGCTTATCAATACAGATTGTTTATTTAGAATTTGCTATGGTATCAAATATTGTTTTAAATCTGTTTTCTATGAAGTTCTTCTTCAGTTTTCTTAGTCATTCTTGTTGAATAAGGAGTCCTTCTTCCAGGAGTCTATGTTATTTTATTTATTAAACATTGGTCTACATAGTATACATTTGCTTCTAAGTTTTAATCTTCTGATCTATTCCATTGTTCTACTTTTACTCAGTAGCAGATAGTTTAAATAACTGTGGCTTTATAATAGAATTGAAATCTGATAATCTTCATTCAAACTTACTTTTTTCATTATTTCCTTTTTAACCTTCTGTTCCTTTTGTTATTATTTTTGTCAAATCTATAGAGTGTTGTCTTGGTCATTTAATTGCAATAATCCTAAATTTATATATTAATTTAGGCAATATCATCCTTTTTGTTATATTGGTTTGCTGCAGCATAAATATTGACTATCTCTCTGATTATTTAGGACCTCCTTTATATTGTTATTCATGTTTTGTGCTTTGATATTGTGAGGTGGAAGTCATCAGGACAACTCCCTAATGAACTTCTCATTGGAGCTGGACATGCATTCTAACCGCTTGCTGAAGGACATGTTCTTTGCTGAGAGATGATACGGCAACTCCTAACTGGTGGTTCCTATGGAACCCACAACTGGTGGGTTGTGTCAAAGATGATTGGCAACTAAATCAAGAATAAATGTCCTCGGGGGCAGCTAGGTGGCACAGTGGATAGAACACCGACTCTGGAGTGAGGAGGACCTGAGTTCAAATCCAATCTCAGACCAGACACTTGACACTTACTAGCTGTGTGACCCTGGGCAAAAAAAAAAAAAAAAAAAAAAAAGAATAAACGTCCTCTCAATAAGCTAGCTATAAGGAGAAAGAGCTCTTTCTCTCTCTTTTTTGGGATGCATCCATCATTTTCTCTTCCTTGGACTTTAAGCAAGTATGTGTAGAGATGTGTTTCTTTCCCCTACCCAGCAGCAGCATAGTCATAATATTCACATGGCAGCAGGAATGTGTGCTTGCCTGCATGAGCCTAAATTCCTGACCATGTTCTTTTACTATTTTCTTCTCTGAGCACAAATCAGTGACCAGTGATCCTCAAAAATAGATTCTTCCAGTCCTGACCATAAACTCGTGATTTCAAGAGGTCCAGAGTTTCTGAGTAGGGGCCAGGTACTCAGTGGGAGGTGATTTCCACAACAATACACTTCTCATCTAGAGAAAATAATTATAGGACCATCCTGAAACATGAAGCACTAATGCATTGCTTCTGGATGGCAGGAGATCTGGACCTTATAAGCTGCTTTGGCAGTGTAGATCTGAGGTAATAATGATAATGATAATCATAATGATAGCTAGCATTTGTAGAACACTTTAAAGCGTTCAAAGAGAAAGGCCGGGAGGGACAGAGAGGGGGAAAGAAAGGGAGGGAGGGAGAGGGGAAGAGAGAGACAGACAGAGAGAGACAGAGACACACACAGAGAGAGACAGACAGAAAGAGGAGAGAGAAAGAGAGAGAGAGACAGAGACAGAGACACAGAGAGAATAAAAGAATCTGGGTCTTATGAACTCATAGCTAGCATCCTTCGTGGGAGAATACCCCCTTGGCCTCATGTCACATATGTGAACCCTGTGGTAGTTTAACTCCCAGATATTTTATGGATTTTATAGTTTTTTCAATGGAATTTATCTTTTCCCTCTGGCTTTTTTTTTTATAATATAGAGAAATGCTAATGGTTTTTTGTGTATTGTGGTTGTGTTTCATTACCTATGGTGCTTTTAAGTATAACTTAGCTTCACTGTTTATCTCTGGACACTAATTTTATAGTTGCACCTCCTTTTTGAGGACTTGCCTGAAGCATGGTAGATTTTATTCCAGGCCTTCTTTTGAATTACACATGAGTCTATATACTTTAATGGTGTTTCTTCTCTATAACAACTTGTATTTTGTTTATTAATTCATTCTGCTGCTCCCTTCCATTTTTTTGGGCAAGTTTAATCCACTAACATTCATGCTTGTAATTGTTGAATTTATGTTTTCTTCCATCAATTTTTTTTTTTGCTTGAATGAATGTTGTTGTTCAGTCGCTCAGTTGTATCTGACTCTTCATGATCCTGTTCAGGGTTTTCTTGGCAGAGATACTGGATGGTTTGCCATTTCCTTCTCCAGCTTATTTTGCAGATGAAAAAACTGACACAAACAGGGTTGAGTGACTTGCCCAGGGTCACACAGCTAGTAAGTGTCTGAGGCCAGATTTAAACTCAAGAAGAGGAGTCCTTCTGTCTCCAGGCCTGGCGCTCTATCCACTGTACCGCCTAGCTGCCCTTGAATTAGTAAAAGAGAAAAAAATCTTTTTTGAGACTGGGTCTCTCACACATTGGCTGGAACTGAGTCAGCGACTCATGTGCCTGTTCACTGCTGACAGGCACAGAAGGTTTGACTTGATCTGTTTTTGACATGGGCCAGTTTGCCCCTCCATAGGTAGCTAATAGCCCCCTCCTTCCAGGAGTTCACCATACTAGTGCTGAACTTAAGTGCAGACACTTACTTGGCTTTAGCCTTACTGAAGGGCAGAACTCTTAAACTTAAGTATCCCACCAGTCTCAATTTCCCCAGTAGCAGGGACTACCTGCTAAACATGTGCCACCACATCTGGTGAAAAATAGCATATATTTGGTCCTTCCTCTGTGCCATGCACTCTAGTGTGTTGGGTATATAAAAATGAACAAGCAAGACAGCTACTTCTCTTAAAGAGCTTATATTATAAGAAGGGAAGACAATACATGTCTAAAGGAGATAGAGCTGGGTCATCTCCAGTTGTTCTGATCTCTGTCTGGCTATTGGACCCAGATGGCTGCAGAGAAGAAAGTGAGGCAGGTGACTTTGCACAGCCCTCCCTCACTTAAATCCAATTTACTTGCAAGTTGTGGCATCATCTTCCTGATGTCATGGTCCTCTTGGAGAAAGAAGGAACAACTACACAAAGGAGATAGAATTGAGAGGAAGGGGGAACAGGCACTAAAAAATGATCAGCTCTCTACACCTGCATCTTTTTTTGCTTGCAACAATTTGATCCCAGAAATCTTCTACAGACACTTGCTATATTGTTTTCAGCCTAGACCAATTCCATATTCTTTTCTCCCATTTTTTCTCTTATTTGCTTTCATTTTTACATTTCTCTTTGCCCAGATCAGATATATTTCTAGATTTTCTTCCTAAACCATGTCCACTCCAAATCATCCTAACTTTATTTAAATTTCCTTCATCATTCCAAGAAATATTAGTTCAGCTTTCCCCTATCGTATTATCCTTCTAGGATATTCAAGGATGTAATCTTCCTTCAGGGGTGATGCCCAATAAATGTTGTCTCTTTGCTCTCTCAATAACCTTCATGACTGTATAAAGTGAAATTTCAAGAGTGAATCCTTCTTTGCCCATCCTAGGCAAGAATGTGGCTCCAGATTGCCCTACACAATTACTTTTTTTTTAACTTAAAGGAATTTCTTTGGAGCCCCATTCCCAGAATATTAATTCATAAGAAAGACAGAGTGGTGGCAGACGAAGCTTTGTATGCAGATTCAGAGGACTCAGATTAAATCCAGATTTTGCCTCTCACCACCAGCATACCCTGCAGCAAGCCATCCCAGCTCTACTCTTCAGGAACCCAATTACCCCAGCTACAAATTGAGGGGATCATACCAGATAATTTACAAAGTCCCTCTTCAAGTCTTTCACCTGCTTTATCCTCACTCTTATATGGTACTTTTTTATCTCTTTTTATGGGTTTTCCCCCTAAATGGTCTCTTTATTTTCTCAGTGGACTTCAGAAAAGGATGAAAATTCTAAAACACACTAGCTTTGTCTCTTCCTTACAGAATGCAAATATTGATTTACATGCTTGGTATTTTTATATTTTACTTGTTTACCTTTTATAAATATCTTTTCTTTCATGAATATGCATGTCAAATGCCCTGCTCACTTCTGATTTCTTCAATATTAATGATTAAAATCCTTTCCTTTTGTTGAAAAAAGTGGGTGTGTATAAATGTATATATATGTGCATAGATAGATATATGTATATGTATGTATATATGTGTATAGATAGATAGATCATTAAATTTAATTTTGTGGGATGTTATTTTGATATGAAAACTGATATTCTTTTGCTTTTCAGAATATGTTTTCCAGGCTTTCTTTTCATTCCTCATGGCTGAGGAATAGTCTTACACAATTCAGATTGTTTTTCTTCAGTATGTGAAGGATCTTTTTCTTGCTGCTTGCAAGACTTTTTATTTAGTGTTGAATTTCTAGGTCTTGGTCACTACATTTCAGGATGAGATGAACTTCAGCTTTCTCTCAGCTAATGAATATCTCAGGGATTCTATTGATCTTTATCTTTTCTTTCCAGTATTTACTGGCAATTTTCATTTTGTTTCAATAATTTTTAAAAAAAAAATTTTGGCAGACTTAATTCCTAGATGACCTCATTACCTTTGAGGTTAATTGCTTTGATTTGTAGAAAATTCAACAGTTCTCACAGTTTTGCTCTCTTTGGATGATATTTTGATATTTTTTCTTACATATCTACATTTTGAGGTCTAAATCTGTCAATTTCTTTTCCAGGATCTGCTACTTTTGTAAAGTTCTCTATCATTTATCTTCCACAAGTGATTCTATTGCTTACTTAAAAAAAACTCTTAGAGTTCAAATTTACTTCCTACTTCAAATCCTTATTACTTTTAGTTAGATTTTTAATCATCCTGGATCTTTTTACAGCTGTTCCATTATCAGTTCTGCAGTCTAGTTTTTGTGGTGGGAATATTTTCCTTCTCTTCTGGGACTCTCACCTTACTTTCATTTATCCTAGAATATTTATTTGTTGTATTGGGTCCAATTTTCAGTAGTTTGCTCCTTCTTCAGGCTTGCTGTTGTGTTTTCTGTGAGGTATTCCTGATGATGAATTCTTTCCTTTTCCTACTTTGTTGCTGTTTTTGCTCATTTCCTTTACTTGGCATATTTCTTGTTGTTTTAAGATGATAAAGGGGAAGCTAGGCTTAGACACAACCCTTCATTCAGCCATCTTGCTGGAAAACAATTATTTTCTACTAAGATATGTTATGGGCTGTTTTACTTTCCCATGTTTTTGCAATAAAATCATACCTAAACCAGTATCAGATACATCATTTTCCATAATGAAAGATTTGGAAAAATCCCAGGTTCTCAAAACTGCCAAGGATTCAGAGACTGCTTAAGCTTTTCAGAAGCCTTTTGACACTCCTATATCTGTATAATTTAATTGCCTCTGTATTAAGTTAGTGGAGTGAAATGGATAGAAAGCCACCCTGGGAGTGAAGAAGATCTGGATTCAAGTTCTGACTCTGAAATATAATAGTTGTGTGACCATTGGCAAGTCATTTAATCACTCGGAGCTGCAGAGACTTCTCTAAAATTCCAACTTGGAACTGCATTGGTGTATAGTGTTTCATCACAAATGAAATCATGGAACCAGACAAAAATAAATAGATACAGTCAGTCAAAGGTTTAGCTACAGCAGTTCTAGCAAATGTACCTCTGATAGTTTCCCAAATTACCTAGCCTTTCTTCCCTGCAGGAATTTGTTAATCTTTAATAACTTTTCTTTTATTTTGCAGCACAGAGAGATGGAAGGAGGGAAGGTATTACAAGCCCATTTCCCACCTTATTTCCTCAATATTTTATGTCCAAATGAGCATTTACCAGGCTTCACAGGAAGAGTCATTTTACAGATTGCACTGATACTCACCTGACATGTAACGTTACCAGCTTCGCTCTGGTGGAATATATCAGTATAGGCAATGGGAATCACTTCCCCCCCCCCACTTAATAGGACAATAGCCAAACTCTAGAAAGAGATAAGTGAATTCTTCTATCCAAATGGTGAAAAGACATTAAATTTATGCATCCTATATAGTGTTACAAATGTTGTTTTTCCTTTAAATTCCTCATCTAAGGCCTCTTGCCAAAAACCTTTTTATAACATATTTGTTGAGATAATCTTATCAGTTCTCATCAGTTTGGGTTACAGAACTTAATTTTCTATATGCCATATGGTATAAAACAAGAACTATGGGAGAAACATAGGGACTTGGGAAAGGTCTGCTAATACCAGGCTTTAACATCTTCTCCATCTCATTTCTGATGCCATCTAATACCTTTTCATTAACTCAGTAAGATGGTAATCTAATTGAATTATTATCCCCTCCATCTAAAGTGTGTACAGTCAAATCAGTTCTGCCTGGTTTTCCTTGAAGTATATCTGTGAACTCACTCAGTACAGATATAATTCTTTTTTCTTTTTCACTAAGAAACGTTCTCAGTCTGCTTTAATTGTTGCATGCTACATTCCTTTAAGCAATGAGCAAGCATGGCAATTACTTCTTCCTCCTTAGAATATGGTTTTACCCAACAAAATGATCCTTTTGTGATGCTCAAAATGAATCTCAGAACTCATTCTTGAATTAGCCAAGGACTAGCATATGCATTAGAGCAATGGCAATCTGGCTTATGCACAGAACCATTAGCTTGCTCAGGTTAAGGCAGCCTCTTCATGTGGAGGATACTAGGGAGCTGACTAGGGAGAATTGTGATGATCTGTAATGGAAGTGCCTTGGAGAGATGTGTAGACATTCCGTAACTGGTTCTAATTGAATATCCAGGTGGTGAAGGGGAGGCTTTTTCACTGGATTTAGTTACTATTAATGATAATAAACATTTATATAATGCTTTATGGTTTTCAAGTCACTTAATCTGCTCTGTACGCTTTCTATCTTGTTTGTTCTCACTAGCATTAGCCACTTCTTTGGCCTCCCTCATTCTTGAGGAATCTCTTAGGGTCACTCACCCTGGGCATCTAGTGAGACACCATGTTCTAAGATGAAAGGCCTCAGGTCCTCCTCTACTCTGAGGGTTAGTCTTTTGTTTGATTTTTTTTTTCCATTTGAGGTGAAAGGAGTGGAATTTCACAACATAGTGAATTTTAAAAGTCATGAGGAGGGTGCTCCAGTGTTCCAGCTTTCCAGAGTTAGGAAAGTAGAGCCAGTCCATCACTGATTCTCCGAGGACAAAGAGTGACCTCTAGGACTTCAGTTCAGCAGTGGCTGAGATGAAGACCCATCTGAAGATAAACAGTGGGACCAGTCTTATAAAGGAATTGAACTAAGTTTTGAGCCTATCCCCCCAGAGATTAAGATAATATTGGGGAGAGTATACTCTGCCAAGATTTTGGGGGACAGTATTTATACACATTTCTTTTTGCTATATCTTTCAAGTAAGTATCCCTTTGTAAAAGTTAATCAACCTTAAATGGTTAAATGAAACTGAGATGCTAGGTCCTTAACAAAGCGGAGAACACAGCTATTTGGGGGTTCAAGCTGATGGTGATAGAGAGATAACCTAACCTCTCAGGGTCACCCTCTGGAACCCTGAGGAGCAGAAGTAGCAGACTGACTCTGGGAGAGGAAGCCAGGGCTTACTTGTTATCTTTTGATACTACTTTTTTTTAAAATGTAAAATAGGTATAACAACCACTGAATCTGAATGCAATGGCATGATTTTATAGTATTTTGCAAAGCACTTTACATACAGTACGTCATGTGAATCACATTGTACATTTTCACCAGACATTCCTTATCTACAGACTACATAAAATCAATAGCTTTTGAGATTCTAAGTGGATGTCTGCTCCAAAGTACAAAAGAAAGTAAAGAGAAGGACTTCATTGATAAAGGGGAAGAACTCTGTTGTCAACCAGTGTGTGCTGCTATATATCTCTTGAATTCAAGCTTCAAAAGTAGAACTATTAGGGATGTTAGCAATACTATAGAATTCGATTAGATATTAAGCAGCACACTTAGAGCTGAATGTTGGAAAAGTACTTTCAAATCTTACAAAACATTTGCATACTGAATATTTTTAGGTGTTTGGGCCTAATACTGCATTCAGGGATTAGTCAGGTCCTTTACCATTACTTCTGCAAGATTTTAGCAAATCTTTTGTTCAATAGCTACCGACTTAGCCTCCTCTTGCTTCACTCTTGGTTCAGGTGTAAGAGTCAGGAGACCCGCGTTCTAGTCCTCATTTTGTCACTAACCTGGGGCAAGTTATTGACTTCCTTGGGCAAGTTATTGACTTCCTTGGGCTAGCAGGCATATGGCCAAAGTTTGCAAATCTCTTTATATCAGAGGTGTCAAGGACATGGTCAGTGGGAAGTGTGTAGTCCAAGTGTGGCCTGAATTTAGTTAAAATGTAATTGGAAAATATTTAAATATATATATATATACACATATATGTAATGTATGTATATATGTATGTAAACACACATATAACAATAACATAACAAAAATAAATATAACAATAAATAAAATAAATAAAAATACTAAATCAGTATAAGGCCTGCAGAAAGCCTTATGTATTGCTTTACATGTTATCTCCTTCAATCCTCACAACTTGCCTGTGGGGTGAGTACAATTATTTTCTCCATTTGATGGCTGAGGACACTGAGGCAGACGGAGGTTCAGTAGCTTCCTGGGGCCACACAGTTAGTAACTAAGACAGAATTTGAATTTAGGGCTCTATCCACTGTGTGACCTAATCTGCCCTCATTTTCCTCATACTTGGAAATGAGGTGTTAGACTAGTTGGCATCCAAAGTTTCTTCCAGCTTCAAAATCCTATCATCCTAGTTTCCTACATCATCTGAAATATATTTGGTTCCGAGTTCTAGAGAAGGGTCGTCTAGGCCAGGCCTGCACAACCTGCTGCCCATGGGCTGCTCATAGCCCGAAGGCAAGCCAAAGGATTTCCAGTGGCAGGAGATTGTATGGGCCTGGTCTAGGCTAACTTCTTATTTTTATTTTTAAAAAAATTTTTGGAGGCCATTGGGGTTAAATGACTTGTTCAGGGTCACACAGCTAGCAAGTGTGTGAGACAGGATTTGAACTCAGGTCCACCTGACATCAGGGCCAGTGTTCTATCCACCATGCTACCTAGCTGCCCCTAGGCTAACCTCTTATTAACAAGGTTAATAATATTAAAGGATGGAGTCTTTGTTCTGATATTAATGTTTTCTTATACAAGGAATAAAAATACGATTGCAACCTGCTGATGAACTCTCTAGTGAAGATGAAACCAATACCCCCCACTGATGTAATCCATGGCCTAGAGCTGATTCTCTAGATTTACATGAGCTAGGTTCAAACTTTGTAAGTGTCTTACAAATTACTCTTTGCCTCATGCCCAAGGTTTTCACGTGGGAACATCAGAATATAACTTGTGTCTAGTTCCTCAGCTCCAAGCACCTAGGTTGAGAAAAGATTGAACACGACAAAGGCTTTATTCACATTATATAAAAATAAAAACATAAAGAATTCACACCTGAGCCCATAAATAATTTAGACAACTATTCTTTTCTCTCCAGTGGGCCTTCATTTTCCCCAGGGAACAACCTAGCTTTGAAACCCCTTAAAAAAGGGAAAGGATTTGAGTTCATTATTCAACCCCTTTGTGAGCTCATATCACCAAAGGATCCATAGAGTCCTTTAGACTTCTAATTCTACCCTGTGATTTAGAATCCCTTTAAAGGAAATAGAATGAGGTAGTCACAGAAAGTAAACCCACTCTAAGTCAGGGTGAGTATATATCCCATCAAGGAAATATTCTCAATATTGGAACAAAGATCGCATCCTTTAATCTCATTGGTTAACAAGAAGTTAACCTTGATGAGGTTTTTAATGGGCATACCCTATATACAAGGTGAAGGAATTATTCTATGCTTGAAAATGCCTCAAGTCAAGAAATACTAACTTAACAAGGGAAAGGGAAGAGAAGCCTATGACATATCCATCTGGACAAATTTTCATCTTTCACTAATCTGTGAAGAAGATAGAAATGAAGAAGCTGAAATTGATGTTAGTGACAGCTCAGAAAATAAGAATGAGTCAAAGTGCAATGTTGCCACAGTTCTATTCAGTGAGTTTGGGTTTTCAGTGAGTTTGGGTATTTTTCTCTATTTTTAAGATCTTATCCTCAAAATTAGTATGGTTTTGTGTTTATAGGACACTATGGAGGCAAGTAAGTTTCCCTATCCTGGTAACTCAGTTAGGCAATAGTCAATCAATAAGCATTTATTAAGCACCTACTACATGTCAAGTATTTGCCAAATTCTGGAGACTCTAAGAAAGGCAAAATATTCTATGATCTCAAGGAGCTCACAGTCTAATGGGGAAGATGACATGCAAACAACTATGTACAAACAAGATATATACAAAATAAATTGGAGATAATCAAGAGAGGAAAGGCATTACAATTAAGAACTATCAGGAAAGGCTTCTTAAGGAAGGTGGGATTTTAGCTCTGACTTGAAGGAAACCATGGGAGCCTTAAGGCAGAGATGAGGAGGGAGAGAGTTCCAGATTTAGGTGGGGGGGATGGTGGTGGTGTGATGGTGGGGGCAGAAAGCAAAAATTCCTGGAGTTCAAAGATGGAGGAGATGGTGGTAAAAGGAGCAAGGAGGACAGTGTCAAAGGATTGCAGAGAACATGACTGAAATATAAGGGAGTGTAAGATGTAAAAAGACTTAAAAGGTTGAAACGGGCCAAATTATGGAATATTTTAAAAGCCAAACAGAGGATTTTGTATTTGTTTTTGGAGGCAATAGGGAGCCACTGGAGTCGATTGGCTGGTAGAGGGTATTTTCAACTTGTGCTTTAGGAAGATCAGTTTAATATCTGAGTGGAGAATGGACTGGAGGGGTTGAAGATTTGTGACCAGGAGACCAGCCAAGAGGCTATTGCCAGATTGATCTCCAGGTATGAGAAGATGAGATCCTGGACCAGTGTCTGAGGAGAGGAGGGTTAAAATGGTATGATACTGTTGAAGACAGTGATAGTTCCTTTTGTTCTTAAACTTTTGCCTCTTTTTTTTTTTTTGTAGTGGCAAAAGCAAAGAAATGCTAGTTTTCTTAAAGTTCAGCAGCCTGTAGCTCTGTTGGTAAGAAAAATAAAAACATTTGAAAGTTAAGTAAAATTAACACATTTTAAATTATAAGAATAAACTATGCATTTAAATTTCAGAGACTCAAAATAGTCATTTTTATGAGCAAGCCAAGGAATATGTAATGGATTTGTATGTTCTTAGGGGAGGCAAATAAAGAAGTATTATTCATATTTGAATTTTTCCTGATTTAAAAAAAAACCCAAATTGAAAAAATTATCTCCTTCCCTCCTCAAGGGAGGATTCAAATTTTCAGAAATTTTACATTTCTCAGCTCGATTCTATGGAATTTTCTGTACCAATGAGCAAAGTTATAGCAAAGTTGTTTTGCCTATCCTTTGACCCCTTTTGAAAGCCCCACCATAATTTTTTTACTTTCTGGGTCATCTTATTCCAACAGATCTCTACCAACACTTAGGTTCCCATCTGGTCAATCCCTCTGTAACATGCACGCAATAAAACACTCAATTGATTCTATAAACGTTGACCTAGACTTTTGTGAGCTAATCAACTGCTAATGCCTCCAATTTCCTGGTCTGCAACATGATGAAGTTCTGACCTTTCAGCTATAGATACTATGATGTTCTTGATGACATTTCCCACCCCTCCTTTCCTTTTTTCCCAAAGGGAATTTGATAGTTACTGAAGGCAGCTGGGCTGCAGGGTGGAGAGTGTGCTGAACTTGGAATCAGGAAGATCTAAGTTTTAATTCTGTCTCAGTCACTGGCTGTATGACCTCGGGAAAACCATTGAACCTCTCCAAGTAGCAAATTCCCTTATCTGTGAAAGAGGATAATGACAGCAGTTACTTCGAAGGGCATGAGGATCAGAGGAGATAACATATGTAAAGCACTTTTCAAAACTTAAACAACACTATAAATTCTAGGTATTATTGGGTAATGCTTTGTAGTTTATGCTGTTTTGCATATATTATCTCATTTGATCCTTACAGCAAATCTGTAAAGTAGAAAGTTTAGGTATTATTATCCCCACAGGTAGGTTGTATGGTAAGATAGAGCGCTGCTCCTGAAGTCAAGAGGACCTGAGATCAAATGTGGCCTCTGACATTTAATGGTATGTGACCTTGGGCCAGTCACTTAGCTCTGTTCGCTTCAGTTTCCTCATCTGCCAAATGAGCTAGAGAAGGAAATGGCAAACTACTCCGGTATCTCTGCCAAGAAAACCCCAGATGGGGTCACAGGGAATCAGATACAACAACAAACAACAACAACCCCCATTTTGTGGATGAAGACTCATTGGCATGCATTCACTGGCAGTCATGGTATTGTCACTGATTTCACTCACACTGTAAGTCCTATGGTTGGGGGTTAGACATTTCTTATCTGTCCTCTCTTTTCCTGGGATGCAATCACAGCAAGTTCAGGAATGTGCCTTAGATACACAGAATCTTTTTTGAACTTTTTCAATATTCTCCAAAAGGATACCTTTGTATGGAAAAGCAGTAGGGTCCAGTCCCCCCAAACAGTCTTTAGGTCTTGATGCACTGGTTGTATATGCCAGTCCAGGCACTCCCTCTTCTCATGCTTCCTCAGCTCAAAACTCATTCCCCCTACTCTAGATTCATACACAAATGATCAGGCCCCCCAAGCTCCCAGCAGACCCTCACTTACTCTTTCTTGTATACAATATCTCTGTCAGAGCTCTAGGCTATCACATTTCTTTGAATTTTGACAGTCACGTGCTCTTCTCTCTTGCCCTCTCATTCTCAATATTGTCCTTTTTCCTGACTTTCAAACTATTCTTCAAAAATAATAGTTTTGTTGCCCCACCTTCCAAAGGGGTAGGTTCTACTGACCTACCTACTCAAACATCAATATTGACAGAATGTCCTGCCCTTCTTAAGAAGGCCTGAGAAGTTATCAACAGCCTAGAAGACTTACATACTTATTTATTTCTGAATAGATACTCTCATCTTGCTAGATTTCCCAGAATCCAGCACTTAGGTTCACAGTCACATAGAGCATAAGTGGCAGAACCATGGCCCCACCCTAGGCCTTCTGGCTTCCAGTTCACTATTCTTTCTACTAGGATACAAGGAAAAGAATGCTGAATTGGATTTATTATATCTGGGTTCAAATCCTGTCTCTTCCACTTACTACCTATGTGAACTTGAGCGGGTTACTTAACCTTGATAGGCCTTGGTTTCCTCATCTGTAAAAAGATGGAGATTGGACTAGGTGACCTTTAAGGTCTCTTTGAGTTCTAAGTCTGTGAGCCTGTGATCCTTAGAGATTCCAATTCTAGGTATTAAGTCTGACTTAAACTTCTAAAGGTCATCTATGTATTTAAGCCATATATAAAGAATATCATTCCTCCAGGCCTAACTATTAGAGGTGATCTTTTGAAATCATTTTCCTTACCACTTAAGTATGAGTTGTGGCTTAAAAAAATACTGGTTTTGGATCCCTTATTCTGGTTAGCTTGACATAGGAATGTGTTTACTATGAGATTTATATTTCTTCAGAAAAGCAAGACTCTAGGCCTCTACCTTATTCAGTTTTTCCCGCTGTGGCATTGAGTTCTACTGCTTCTGCCCTTTTATTCCAGCTTCAAATTATTAGGGTCTACCACTGCATCCAGGACTATTGCCAGTTATCCTGACCTATGTCTTGCCACTGGACTCAGATGACTCTGGAGGAGAGATTGAGGCTGGTGACTTTGCACGGTCCTGCCTCACTTAAATCCACTTCACTCGCAAGTCAAGACATCGCTTTCCTGATGTCATGATCCTCTTCCAGAATGAAGGACAAACAACAACAACACCTTAGCATCAGTATCTTCCTGTAATCTTTGACCCAGTAATTATGGAAATGCATGTCATTTGGGTCTCTCCCTCCCCCTGCTCCGATTTGGTCAAAACCAGTGGCTCTCTATAACCTCCTTGATCAAATATAGACTCCTCTGTTTGGCTTTTAAAGCCCTTTGTAGCATGGCCTCTTCCTACCTTTCCAGTCTTCTCATACTTTCCACCTCTTCCACATACTCTGCCATCCAATGACATTAGCCCCCTTCTTACTAGTTTTCACCAAATACATTCCCTCTTCCAACTTAGGACATTTTCACTGGCTGTCTCCACAGGCCTGAAACACTCTTCCCTCCTCATCTTCACCTCTGGGCTGAGATAAATGATTGTTAAGTAACCAATTATTGGGGAGATCTAGTTTTTTTTTCCTTCTTAGATCCTCATTCTCTACCAGGCCAAACCAGCATCTGAAGGACATTACTGATAATGAGATTGGATTAACTTCCTCCTCAATCTTACCCACTTAAGTGGGTAAACCCATTGTGTTCTACTTAGGCTTGGGTTGGGGTAGATGCTTTATCTAGATTACCCTAGTCTGAGGGAGGTCTGTGAGTGAGAGTCATCAAAGTCACATCCCTCAGCCCCTCATTAGAATGGGTCCACCTCTCATTATAATATTAATTTCTCTCATTAACCAATTAGAGTTGATTTGCCACCCTCAAGAACATCTACTCTGCCAAGGGCACATAAGTGTTGAGTGGGTTCCATGAGGGGTCTTTGACATTCAAGAATGCCACTGACCCCTTTTATTAATTATCTGCTAGCATGATTAATAAAATAGTTAATTACCCAGAAAGTATGTCTCTTGGACTTTTTGTATATCACATGGCTTCCTTGGCTTACCTTGTTTCCTTCAAATCTCAGCTGAGATCCCACCAATTGCAAAAAGTCTTTCTGCTCCTCCTTAATTTTCATGCCTTCACTCTGAGGTTATAATTTATCCCATCTGTATCTTGTTTGTGCATAGTTGTTTGCATGTTGTCCTTCTTTTTAGATTGTGAGGTTCCAGAGAGCAGGAAACGTATGCTCTTCTCTTTCTTTGTACCCCCAGAACTTAGAACAGGGCTTGCTACATAGCAGATACTTAATACATGCTTGTTGATGATTTGCACCCCCCACTTTGTATATGCTCCTTCTTCCTTCTTACATAATGGACACAATAGTGATTTAAAAGGCCTCAATTGATGGAACTTAATTTCTCTCATTTGATCATAATTTGTAAGTTCAACAGGGTTTGAAATAAATCAAGGAAACAGAAGTAGCAATATCTGAGTTTATTACTAATTAATTATTATTAATACCCTTTATTCATGGGTGCATGAGCTGTAGAATGATAGTTTTAGCCACAAAGAAAGAACATTGACTAAGAAGTCCTTTCTTTCTGGTTCCAGGCTAGGAACCCAAATCACTGGTCCATTGTTAGAAAATCTCTTTCTAACTGAGAGTATATATTATGAGCCATTATCCCACACTTCCTTATAACTTTGTAAGCTCCTCAAAGTAGAATTTTACAAAAGAGAATGCTGGACCATCCTTCTCCTTAGATTAAAAAAAAAAGCCTAACTCTGATTTGTTGTTGTAACACCTAGTGGTTATACATTTTTCCCTCAAATGATTGGGACCTAATCTAAACCTTTTAAATACAGTCTTTTTGAATAGAGTATAAAAGGTTTGAGGATTTATTTTAGGCACACAGGATGCCTACTGATTTTTATCAGGCAATATGGCATAACTGAAACAAACCCCAATGTTTGTACTTTGGATTGGTGAAAATCAGAATGGAAACTTTACATATAAGCTGGTAGTAATCAGATTTGGTTTCTTCTGTTTTTGACTCTCCCATTAGGTACTTCCGTACTTAGAAGAATATCTCATATCCAGTGGCAAGATATTTTATTTTATTCTAATTCTCTCACTCTGAGCGAAAGGTGAATTTGACTGTTCAGATTCTTCTCACACCTGAATTAATTGTAGTAGCCTTGTGGATGGACTCCCTGCCTCAAATCTCTCCTTATTCCAGTCCATCCTCCATTCATCTGTCAAAATGATCTTTCTAAAGCACAGGTCTGACTATGTCACCACCCTTGTCCATTCAGTAAAATCCAATGGCTCTCTATAACTTCCAAGATAAAATATAGAATCTTCTGATTGGTTTTTTAAGCCCTTGGTAGCCTGGCCACTTCCTACCTTTCCAGTCTTCTTATACTGCTGTTCCTTGCACAAGACAGTTTGTCTTCTGATTGTGCATTTTCCCTAGCAGGACTTCTCTCCCTTCTCATCTCTATCTCCTGGCTTCCCTGGCTTCCACCAAGCATTACCTAAAATCCTAAATTCTGGAAGAAACCTTTCCTGATCCTCTCTAATGCTAATGTCTTCCCTCTGAGATTATCTCTACTTTATCTTCTATATATTTTATTTGTTCACAAGTGCTTGTATGTTGTTTTCCCTATTAGATTGTGAGCTCCTTTATGACAGGGGCTGCTTTTGTCTTTCTTTGTATCCTGAGTACTTAGCAGGAGTACCTGGTATAGTGTAGGTACTTAATAAATGTTGATTGACTCACAACTTGACTGCCAAGAACTTCCCCTTTTCCTAAGCTGTTCTCAGCTGTCTTAAGATGATATGCAATTTCTTTATGAGTGGGCTCTCACTCAATAATTTTTTCTGGTCTTTTTCTCCTACATTTCCTGCCTCAGGACATGGATGAGAGTGGGTATGAGAAAGCAGGAATGAAGACAGTCACTATCATTTTTTGACTGTAGCTTATAAAATATTTAGTGACAGTTTAGTGACATACATCTCAGTTAATCTGACCCTAATTAAACTAAGTATATATACAATCCTTCACAAATGTCCTATTCTATTGGCTCATAGTGCTGGGAAATGATGACGAGTCTTTGAAGACTATGCCAATGGAGCACAAACTCTGACAGCTTCTACCAAATCAGAAAAATTTCAAGTATTGTCCTGGTGAAAAAAGCTGTGTCTGCTGCCAGAAGACCTGCTTATCTAAACAGAGAGGCATATCGCCGAATGGATGGTGAACAGGTCATGAAATGTTTTTGTCATAGTAATCCATGAACCAGATAAAAATACAAATATTCCTCATATTCCTTAGTCCCAAGTAGCTTTCCATCAGTTTTCCAGTGACAGTGACAGCATGTTAGAAAAGGAAATAAGGCCTCCTAAAATCACATTGCTCCCTTACTATATGCAGCCATTCTTGTCACTTAACACCATCTTTGTCTGATGACCAATGAAATGATTTATACTACAGAAACTGGAAAATAGCCAAATTATTATTACTTCAAATGAAACTAGAACATATAAAGAAGAAATTGCTAATTGGAAGGATGGATTACAGGTTCTACCCAGAAAAGCAAATAAAAGAGTTGGCAGAAATAATTTTATTGTGTTCCCAAGAGCAACAAGAAATATCATTTTATGGATAATATGGATATATTACCTTATAGAGTTTATGATGAATGCAAGCAAACAGACCTCCATAGTAAAAATTGAAGCTTTTCTGTAGCATATGATTAAAACATATATCGTCTTTGGAGTCAGAGGACCTGAGTTCAAATCAGGATTCTACTGCTCAATCTCTGTGTGACGCTGGGCCCATCACTTAATCTTTCTGGGACGTTTTTTGCTCATCTATAAAATGAAAGAGTATTGTAGTAGAGTAGGTGTACCTCTAAGGTCCCTTCTAACTCAGAAGAGCCTATAATCCTAAGTAGAATAATTACATAAAGAATTTCACAAGATCTTCCACACTATGCTAACTGCTACACTTTGATACCAGGTGACTCAATATGAAGGAGTGAGTGGGGCAGTGAGGAAAACTGTGTCATAAAAGAATTCTTAGAATCAAGAAATGAAAAAGGCCAAAATGTTGTAGAATAGTCAGAAATGTCATATGTATATATAACAAAAATTTTCTTCAGGAAGAGAGTTAGATGGTATTGGATATGATGAAACTAAAAAATACAATCACCAAAAAAGCTATTAGATAATATCTTTAACAAACAGGAATTGCCTAGTTATTGAGATAAGAGTAATTTCTGAATTATTTGCATGAAGTCATGTAATCTGCTGGTTACCACAAATAGTCAAAATCAATACAAATTAGAAAATAGTATGTAGATGAGAAGACACTGCAGGTAATTAGTTCCAACCTAAAAAGAACTATCAAGATTGAAAAATTAGAAACAGATTAAAGAAAAGACATTGATGCTCTTTAGCATAATTTGAGAAGTTTTAAATATGTAAAATGGTCACCTTAAAAAGGCTGAGTTATTTCCTTTCCCAAAAAGTTTACTAAGATAATATTAGCATTTATTAATACATTTGCCTACTTTCTAATATCTATAAAATTTCAATGAGAAGGGTCTACCATCAAGGGCATCCTTGACAGAAACATAAGATAAGAATAAGCAGCTTTTGGTAGATGATTTTCTATAGCAGACCATACCTTTAAAGTAATATAAGTAACTCAGAGGTATAAAGCATGCCAAATTTCATTATGTACTTTGTTGCATTAAAAAAATGACTTGGTAGAACAAATGCATCTTTAAATACTCTTCTTAAACGAGGTTGTATGCTCAGTATATTAAAATAATACAGCCAATATAACCAGTCAGTCAATGAACATTTATCAAGTGCCTACTATGTGCCAGGTAGTGTGCTATGTTCTAGCAATAAAAAAAAAGCAAAAAGACAATCCCTGCCCTCAAGGAACTAATAGGGAAGACTACACAAGCCAATACACATGTAAAACCAAACTATATACAGGATAAATAGGAAATAATTAAAGGAGGAAAGAGATTAGAATCAGGAGGGATTGGAATGGGATTTTAGTTGAAATCTGAAGGAAGAAAAGGAAGCCAAGAGGTAGAGATGAGGTGGGTGAGCCAGGCATGGGGACAGCCAGAGAAAATACTGTGAGAAGAGAAGCGGAGGGTCCTGTTGGAAAAACAAGAAGGCCAGTGTCACTGGCTTAAAAATAATGTGAGGGGGTGCGAGGTATAAGAAGACAGGAAAGGTATGTGTTGGATGGTAGGGTTAAGTTATGAAAGGCTTTGAATGACAAAAAAAAAAAGATTCTGATTCTCTAGGTAGTAGGGAGCCATTGGAGTTTATGGAGAATACAGATGACATGGTTCAACTTGCATTTTAGGAAAATCACTTTGTTGGCTGAACGGAGGATGAACTGGAAGGAAGAGAGGCTTGATAGGCAGATCCACCAACAGGATATTCCAATAGTCCAGGCATGAGATGATGAGGGCTTGGTGGCATTCAAATTGGAGAGAAGGGGGCATATTCTAGTGATGTTGCAGAGGTAAAGTTGACAGGCCTTGGCAACAGATTGGTTATGGAGGATGAGAGAGAGGGAGGATTTGAGGGTGACAGCCAGGTTGTGAGCTTGGGGGATGGATTTATTGTTTTGTTGACTGTCTAGATTGAAGGAAGTGTCAACAATGCAGATTAAACTTAAAAGTGTTTGTGCATAGTCGAGGCCCCTCACCGTGCCTGTTAAACATTTCCCTGCAAACCCCTGTATTGCACTATAAACATAGCTTGAGCTCAACAGAAGAGCAGTAGAAGGCTCAGGAAATGAAGTCATCACTAGACTGGAGGACTGGTGATTATAAACTAAAATAATAACAAGAACAGTGATGATAATGAAGAAGAAAATAACAACAATAACTACTACTACTACTACCACAACTGTTGTTGTTCAGTAGCATCTGACCCCATTTGGGATTTTCTTGGCAAAGATACTGTAGTTATTTGCCATTTCCTTCTCCAGCTCATTTTACAGATGAGGAAACTGAGGTAAATAGGGTTAAGTGACTTGCTCAGGGTCACACAGCTAGTAAGTGCATGAGGCCAGATTTGAACTCAGAAAGATGAATCTTCCTGACTCCGGGCTTGGTACTCTACCCACTGCACTACCTAGCATTTATATAGTGCTTTTACGCTTGTAAAGTGCTTTCTTTACATTGCATCCTTTATCTCATTTGAGCCTCACAACACCCCTTTTGGTACACTTACACTTCATTTTGCCTTTCCCTCTTTTCTTTCCTCCCTGTCTCCTTTTCCCCAATAATGCAATGTGTCTGAGTGCTTAGTTAGCAACACTTTGGGTAATTAATTCAGCAAGCATCTTCTCTGCTGTGTAGTACTTTATGTGGCCTGAACAGAAGAGTCAGCTAGGTAGTGCAGTGGGTCAAGGACCAGGGTCTAGACTAGTCAGGAAGACCTCAGTTCACATCTTGCCTCAGAAACGGTTGTGTGACCCTGGGCAAGTTGCTTGGTCTTAGTTTCTTTACCCATAAAATAAGGATAGTAACATGACTGCCTCCCAAGGTTGTTGTGACGATCAAATAAGACAATATTTTAAAATAAATATGTGGTACATAGTAGATGCTATATAAATATTAACTGTTATTGTTAAAATTATTTAATTCAAGTTTTAAATTGAGGCTAGAGGCATACTGTTAGAATATGTAAGCTTTTGGAGGGCAGGGATTGTTTCCCTTTTAATTTGTGTTGTAAGCATCTAGATGGCATTTAATAAATGCTGATTGATGGCTTGAAAAACTATCTCCTAGTCCTGCTTTATTGGAATTTGGTGAAAAAGTCTATTTACCTTATCCATGTTGTTTCTTATTTTGTGGATTCTGGTCAAGTTCTGCTTCAGCCTTTCTCCCTCCTCAGATATCCCTAGAGCACTGTCTGCATCTCTTAGGATCATAGATCACAGATCTAGAGTTCTGCTTGTGTTTCTGTACATATTCTGTTTCTTCTTCTGCCAGTCTCCCCAACCCCCTTGAGAGAAGGGACTGTATTGTTTTGCACAGTTGGAGCTTAAGAAGTATTTGTTGAATTGAATTGTAATAAATCTCCTTTCAAGGGTGAGTGTCTTTCTCTTTGGAAGCTGGCTCTGCCCCCCACCCCCATCATTCTCTTCTCCCTCTTCTATTCCATAATATTTTCATTTTGGTGTGGGGGAAAAAGAGTTGCACATTCTCACCTGTGTGTGGAAGCATCACCATTTTACATAGGGATAGGATACTCTTTTCAGTTTTGTTTCTAATATCTTTTTTGATAAAGTTTATTATTTTATGGTCATTCATAAACCATCAGGGAAATGATGTGTGGTTATTCTTGAATTCCTTGCCTGGATCATAACTGGTAGCTTGGTTTAGAATATGTGCATATATATGGATAATATAGGATACATATTATATTATTTGTAATAGATCATATATAATATTAAATATATAATATACAGGGTGTTCCACAATTCTTAGTCTAGTTTTAAGCTTTAATAACTTCAGAAATACAAATGCTGCAAACAGAAAAAGAACATCATTTAAAAGTTAAATTATTTAAGTTTATTTTGTACATGGTTTTGTGAATTTTGAATAATAAATTTTTAATTTCAGTTTTTTTTTGTTTCAGACCCTCTAAAGGCTTAAGATCTTAAGGCTAGTATTACGAATCCTTTCAGTCACTGAAAAGTAGCTGATGAAAGTTTTTACAAAGTCTAAACATCAACTAGATCAGTGCATAGTACAAGATGGTTATGTTGAATTTTAATAAGGAACCTATTAATAGTTAATAATGATAAAATTAAATAAATTAAATGTAGAATTGAATTTTAATAAATAAGTAATAGATAACAAAATAAATATAATTTAAATAAATAAAAATAAAATTAATAAAAAAACCTTGTTTGTTTTTTTTGCAAAGATATGGGAGTAGTTTTGTCATTTCTTTTTCCAGCTCATTTTATAGATGAAGTAACTGAGGCAAATAGGGTTAAGTGAGTTGCCCACTTCCTATTTGAGGAATGGTCCTCGCTATCCTTCCCAACACTACTCTTTACTCTAACACCACTTCTTGTCCTATTTTATTATTTTTATAAAGTGAGCATGTACTGCCCATGTAAGATAGGTGTATTTATATGGGTTAGAGGCATTGATAGATATAGTTTGAGGTCTGGACTACTTCTGAGCAAAGTAGAACCAGTATGATATCAGTGGTCAGGGACAGACAAATCCTGAAGATTTGCAAGGCTAGTGTTCAGTGCTCTATTCTCTATTTCACAAGGGAGGAAGGCTACCAGATTAAAATTATACATTTATAATCCCCCCAATAAATATTGCTGGTGAAGGCATATAATAAATTCAAATCACTTTCCTATGCACTCTTGAGGGAGGGAGATAACCCCAAACTTATACTTGTCAGTTTAATTCTTTCCCAAACCAAATACTACTTGCACAAGATACTATCACAAATAGTGAACAGAGTAAACACATTTTTTCCAGGACTTGAAGAAATTCTGCGGATTAGAATATACCAGAAAAATATATGAGTTATGTGTACTGGGAATGAGATGAGCTCTCACCTCAACTAAGAGAGAGAGGCTCTGATATAACTTAAAGAGATATTCTCCAAAGGCAGTCTGGAAATCAGGGAAAGGTGCAAGAGCCAGCTTCCCCTACATGTCTGCTGTTTTCAAAATCTGTCTCACTCCACTCATTGTCTGGATTCAGTCACAAAAGAGAGTCTGAGACCACATCTCTATGGAGGAAGAATTTCTCTTCTTTTTAAAGCTCTTAAACCAACTTTTCCCTTCTTGAAGGTGCACAACTTTGCTTCAGCCTTTTCTCCATCAATTAGTATTCTCCTACTACATATGCAAAATGCCCCAGACTTGGCTTGAAACCTGGGTTATATTTTAAACAAACAATTTTTCCTAACTACTTCAGGCTTTCTGCACAGTTCTGCAATGTTCTTTTGTCTCAACCTTATGCGTGAGAACTTTCAGTTACAAGCCTGACTTACTAGAATGTAACTTTTAGAAACACATTTAAACAGAATTTAAGGAGGATTTAAAACAGGCATATAAAATGGCTTAATCACCAACAAACTGGGTTTTTATGGCTATAGAATAAAAGGAGGTAGCTGGTAGAAACTGTGTCTCTTTATTCTCACTGAAGACTGCTTTCAGTTGCCTTTTCACTTCTTCAGTGAGTCTAGAACCCCTCAACCCTCACCAAGATGAATAAGATCTTCAGCAGAAGAGTAAATGGTACAAGTTCTTAGGGTTTAGCTGGATATAAATATTATGCTTTATGGCACCTGAGAAGGTTCTGTTAATTGGTCAGCATTCCTGTTTGAATTAACAAGTCCTTTGTGTTGGTTTCCAGGACGGTCCCTTGAAGGAACACTTCAATTATTGTTTTTAACTCTAGAATATAAATAACGTTAATGCCTGGTTTTTTAAGTCAACATGCAGTCCACAGGACTCCTTACATATTGTTTAGAGGCCCCTGTTTCCATTTGAATTTGACCACACCGCTCTAGACATTGCAGCACATTTCCAAATATTGTTGTGGAATTCTCTTCTCCAGAGAAGAGATAGTCTACTATTTCCTTTAAGGAGTATAGATACCTATTTATACATTAATTCCCACTGATATTTTCCAAGATAATAGAGATACATGTGGGTTTGCATGTGATTTTCTTGTGTTGATGTAGTTTATGCTTCCCCCCCCCAGGAGATTTCCCATAATCTAGAGTCTTCTAACTTCAGATTAAAAAATCAAATACTTATATAGTGATTGGGAATATTGGGTTCCTCATAATACAAGCAGTCAATATAATATTCTCCTATAAGCAATTTTAGTTGATCCATTGTTTATTCCTATGGAAACAAAATAGGAAAAGTAGGCTGTTTATTATTAGTCCTTGATTTAATGGGGAAAATATATGTATATGAATATGTGTATGTATGTATATATTTTCCCTCTTTATTGGAAGGCATTTTATCAGTTAGAGTCACTGACAGCCACTCATATGATCTCATAGGAATTCCATGCTCACCCTGGTAAGATGAGCATGTCCCTCTGGGTTGAAGGTTTCAGAGAGGCAGCAACCTTCTAATCCTCAATTCCACCTCTTTCTATAGGATAGCACTGACATTTTTGGTCAGGGTGTATATATTTATGACTTTACACAAGTTGAAATTAACTCTGAGCCCCTACCCATTGTTAGGCCTTACCTCCTTTCTGAACTTAGTATTTTTTTTTTTTTTGGTGAGTGCTAGTTATATGACATTAGCAAAAAGCTATTGGCTCTTCACAGATACACATTTTTGAATACTGTATATAGCTTTTATTTTTGACATAGAATTGATAAGCAAATGGGCCATACCAAGGACATCGTGCTTAATAAAACATCTGCCAAATAGCTGTGAGTGTTCTATTCTCCCAGATCCTGGAAGCCTCCCAATAGAATAGGAGTGGCCTCAGACCCAGGAGTTCCAGTGAAGACACGGTGTGAGCTTATTTAGTTCTCTACCACTGTGTCTTTCTTCTATGAATCATAAAAAGCATGCTCTTTAATGCTCAACATATGCTTCTATCAGGTCAGTTTTTAGATGGAGAAGCAGAAATTCTGGAGGAATTGTGGACCTGAGAGTTATGGCATGGAACTATGGATCTTGGGATCCATGCAAACTAAAGCATGGGAGGAGTAGCATTCTTCCTTTTGTTAGCTATCGAGTGGTGATTGGTTGAATGTCTGACCTTTTCTGAATTTGGCTAGCCTATCAAAGAACAGGGACAGTTGACTTAGGAACACACCAGCCCTGTCAAGAAGCAGTGTTGCCATTGTAGGTCTTGTAATCATTCTCCCCTTACTGCCTTCCAACCTTGAGTGTCAGGGCACCTCTTGGCCACAATTATGTTGGGTCACTTCCTATTACCATTTCATCTCTTGCCTCCCAACTCAATGTCACTACTGTTCCTTATAGAAAGGATGAGTGGCAGCTTTAGATTGAGGGGGTGTAATGGGAAATATCTCTGAAATATAACAGACAAGGGGTGAGAGTAGGGATGTAGATGTGAGAGACATTGCTAAGAAAAGTGAGGTAAAACTCATGAAAGAGCTCAAAAAGGAACTTAAAATCATATAAAAGAGGAGGAAGAAAAAATGGGAAAAGAAATGAGAGTGATGCAAGAGAATTATGAAAAAAAGGGTCAACAGCCTGGAAAAATGCTTAAAAAGTAGACTTGGCCAAATGGAAAAGGAGATACAAAAATCCACTGAAGAAAACAACTCCCTAGAGAGTATAGTTGGCCAAATGGAAAAGAAAGTACAAAAGCTAATTGAGGAAAACAATACCTTGAAAATTAGAATTGGGCAACTGGAAGCTAATGACTTTATGAGACATCAAGAATCAATCAAAAAAATTCAAAAGAATGAAAAAAAATGGAAGAAAACATAAAATACCTCATAGGAAAAACAATTGACCTGGAAAATAAATCCAGGAGAGATAATATCAGAATCATTGGACTATCTGAAAGCTATAATCAAAAGGAGGACCTGGACATCATCTTTCAAGAAATTATTGAGGAAAACTACCCTGATATCCTGGAACCAGAGGGAAAAATAAGTATTGAAAGAATCCACCAATCACTTCAAGAAAGAGATCCCAAAATAAAATCTCCAAGGAACGTAATAACCAAATTATAGAACTATCAGGTCAAGGAAAAAATACTGCAAATGGCCAAAAAGAAACATTCAAATATCAGGGAGCCACAATCAGAATTACACAGGACTTGGTAGCTGCAACATTAAAGGAATGGAGGTCATGGAACATGATATTCCAGAAGGCAAAGGAACTAGTACTACAACCAATAATTGCCTACCTGGCAAAATTAAGCATAATACTTCAAGGCAAAAAATGATCATTCAATGAAATAGAAGGATTTCAAGCTTTTACAAGGAGAAGACCAGAATTGAATAAAAAAATTTGATCTCTAATATCAAGCCCTCTGAGAAGTTTAAAAAAGTAAAAAGGGAAAAGAAAACATAAGGGATTCAATGGAGCTGAACTGTTTACATGCCTACACAGGCATGATACTTATAATTCCTAAAAATTGTACCACTAATAGAACAGCTAGAAGAAAGATGCATAGACAGAAGATATGAATAAGTTGAATTTGAGGTAATGACATAAAACATAATTGAGGGATGAGAAAGAAGAGTACACTGGATGCAGAAGAAAGGAAGAGGTAGAATGGGTTAAATTATTTCACATGAAGAGGTACAAAAAACCTATTATAGTGGAAGGGAAGATGGGTGGGTAGGCTATGAGCATTGCTTTAACCTTACTCTCATCAATATTCGCTCAAAGAGGGAATCATATACACAATCAGTAGAATATAGAAATCTATCTTACCCAACAGGGAAGTAGGAGGGGAGGAGTTCAAATAAGGTGTGGTTGGCACTGAAAGAAGGGAAGGCAGATCAGAGGAGGTGGCAGACAGAAATAAAACATTGGTGAGGAGGGAAAAGGTGAAAAGGGGGAAAGGACAAACAAGAGAAAGAATAGGATGGAAGGAAATACATAGGTAGTAATCACAACTGTGAATGTAAATGGGATGATCTCTCCCATAAAACAGAAGCAGATAGTAGAATGGATTAAAAACCAGAATCCTACAATATATTATTTATAAGAAACAGACCTAAAGCAGAGAGACACACACAGAGTAAAAGTAAGGGACTGAAGCAGAATCTATTATGCTTCAGTTGAAATTAAAAAAAAAAAACCTAGGGGTAGCAATCCTGATCTCACACAAGTAAAAGCAAAAATAGACCTTATTGAAAGACATAAAGAAAGTACATCTTACTAAAAGGTACCATTGACAATGAAGCAATATAATTACTAAATGTATGTGCACCAAGTAGGGTATAGCATTCAAATTCTTAAAGAAGAAAATAAATGAATTACAGGAGGAAATAGACTGCAAAATTATACTAGTGGGGGACCTTAACTGTTCCCTCTCAGCACTTGATAAAGCCAACCAAAAAATAAACAAGAAAGAAATGTGAATGTATCAGTCATAATGTAAAGAGCAATTAGAACTAATGGGAGGAACCATGAGAATGAAGCAATAAAACAAAACAACAAGTGAAAAGGAGAGCAAATAGTATGCTTCCATCTGCATTCAGACTCCATAGTTCTTTCTCTGGATGTGGATAGCATTTTCCATTGTGAGTCTTTTGAAGTTGTCTTAGATCCTTGCATTACTGAGAAGAGCCAAGTCTATCAAAGTCAGTCATCTCACAGTGTGGCTGTTACTGTGTACAATGTTCTCTTGGTTCTACTCATTTCACTCAGCATCAGTTCATATAAGTCTTTCCAGGTTTTTTCTGAAATCTGCCTGCTCATCATTTC
This sequence comes from Vombatus ursinus, assembly GCF_900497805.2. Classification (NCBI taxonomy): domain Eukaryota; kingdom Metazoa; phylum Chordata; class Mammalia; order Diprotodontia; family Vombatidae; genus Vombatus; species Vombatus ursinus. The sequence continues at coordinate 11,874,375 of NW_020954737.1, read as the reverse complement.
TTATAGCACAATAGAATTCCATTACATTTATATATCACAACTTGTTCAGTCATTCCCCAATTGATGGGCATCCCCTCAATTTCCAATTCTTTGCCACCACAGAAAGAACTGCTATAAATATTTTTGTACATGTGGGTCCTTCTTCTGTTTTTATGATATCTGATCTGTTTTTTTCTTTCACAACTGTGATTAATGTGAAAATATTTTTACATGATAGCACATATATAAACTATATCAAACTGCTTACCATTTTCAGAGAGGGGAAGGGAGACAGGGAGGGAGAAAAATTTGGAACTCAAAATCTTGTAAAAATGAATGCTAAAATTTTTCTTGACATGTAACTGGGGGAAAAATGAAATACTATTTAAAAGAATTAAAAAAAGGTAAGTGAGGCAAGATGGTAAGGACCACCAAAGTCTTTGCCTAGCTATTATTGCCTTTCAGATAAGAGTTTGGAAAACACTGGTCTGGATGAATAACTTCTAGGGAGGAGAAGTAAAAGATATTTTTAATTCTAGCATTTTATGAATGGAATAGACTAGTGACATTCATGAAACCTTGTCTCTCTTGTTCTTTCAAATGAGATAACATATGTGAAGTGATTTGCAAACCTCTAAGTGCTATACAAATTATAGATATTATTATTGTAATTGTTATCATTATTATAAAATAATGATTTAGAAGGGAGCCTTTACACTATCAGGAAGCTTATTTTGTGTTACCATCAGAACTTGGTATTGGTTATTGATGTAGATATTAGGAGGAACAAAATTTATTTTTGTGTTTATAATTGTCATTCCCATAATCGGGTGGAAATTAAGGAAAAGTTCTGCAATTGAATGTAAGCTTCTTAAGGGTAGAGAGTGTTTCACTTTGGTCTTGGCAGACATTTAATAAATGGTTATTGATTGATTAATAAGTAAGGACAATGTCTGAAAGATTTCCACTAATAGCCCATAGGGACAATTGGCAGGGATCAGTTTCCACACATTAGGGATTGAGGTAAAATGTATTTCTTTCTTCCACTGACTATATACTCCTAGACTTAACATAACATAGGAGGTAGATGGTCACTGAGATGCTGGAGCTGGCTTGTATGAGCTTGAGAGACATAATTGTTTAATTTTCAGTGAGAGTATACATACCTTGGAAATAAGCAAATGTAACAAATCAGGGCTTGATTTACTGTTTTGTTAATTTCTGGACTTAAGAAAATGACGGAGAAATTGTTGATTATGCAGATTAAACTTACAAGTGAGACCCACACTATTTTTTTTTCTTGGAAAGTTGGTTATTAAACATTTACCAGCACACCACTGGTCAGAAGACCTGGATTCCATTCCTAGCTTTGCCATCAAATAGAAATGTCACCTTAAAGAAAGTCACAAACTCTATAGGTTTCAATTTCCTCATGTAAAAGTGGCACGGTTGAGCTAGATTACTTCTGAAGTCCTTTCCAGCTCTTATAGCCTGTCAGTGGATTGCATTATTTTGCAGAAGTGCAAGTTATATTATCCCACAATCCTCATCATGCATAACAGTTCAGGTATAACACTCAAGGGATGCCCTAACCCCTAGGAAAAGGCTGTGCTGAACATCTTATAAAAGTATTTCCCTAAACAAAAGTGCCTTTACTAGTAGATGCCACTACTCAGCATCCTCACATCTTACTCTTGCAAGTAATTGATTTAAACAGATGGGTAACAAACCAATACATACAAAATCCTGGAGGGCAGTGACAACACCCTTTTTGGGCATTTTCCAGGCAGTGCCTAGTATATTATAGACCCTCAGTTAATATTCACTGAGATTTCATTGTGGTTTGATGAGATGGATGAGTCATACAATATGTCAATAAAGTTAAGTATTACCCTAACCACATTCTTAAAGTTATTAAAAGTGTCAAGAGCAGTGTGATTTATTTGCTCTTTCTATGGAAATATTGTAAGGACGGTATTATAAAAACGTGCCTGGCTTAAATAATAATGATTTATCCTGATGTATTCATCTAGGCTTTAAGGGGTGGCCACTTTTTCTGGTTTTTGTCTGTTCCTTTGAAGCCTTCTGCCTTGTGGGAAGAGCTCTGGACCAGCAGGAGTCAGGAGGCCCATGGTATCAGTTGTTAGGGACTCACTGGGTCAGTTTCCCTTCAGTTACAAATCAATATTTATAAAGTACATTGCTGTGTACAAGGCACTGGGTCTTCAAAGACAAAAGCAATTCCTGTCCTCAAGGAGTTTACATTCTACTAGGGGGATACAACAAGATCACAAATAATGAAGGACAAATAGCTGTACCACTCTCAATGAGAGGGCTGTACCATATATCCTCTGAGGAGCCTTCAAACTCTATTTCTACGATTCTGACTTTATCATGCTTAATGACTATTCAACACCTATCAAATATTTATTATATGGTAGGTTCTGGGTGTATAAAGAAAAAAGTAATAAATAAATAAATAAATCCTTGCCTTCAAGGAGCTTACACTCTAATGGGAAGGATAAAATATAATCCCAAATAATTGAGGGCAAGTCGCCATACTTTTCTCAATATCACTTTACTCATCTGCAAAACAAGAGGTGGACTGAGGTTCATTCCAGTTCTGACACTTGATTATTTTTGGTTAGTACTTTGGGCATGAGCAGCTTAAGAATTTGAACAGTCTTTGAGCAAACTCCTTTCCACTTCAGGTTCCTATCTGACATTTTTCCCCCTGCATGCCAAACAACTGCCTGGACATGACCTTTCAGATCCAAACTCTCTACCCTGCATTGTAAGATACACTTTCTCAGAAACACAGATCTCCATTTGAGTTCAGAAAGTGTGCAAGTATGCAAAAATAGGCCTGGGTTCTGGCTCTGGAGCATTGTGCATCCCAACAGACTCACAGAGCCAGCAGCTGCATCAATTCAGGGAGGAATGGGAATTGGAGTTATTTGCTCTGGGAATTTGGATTCTATTTAATCATTTACATGTTGTTCAGGAGTCTGCATGCTGAGGAATGGTTCCCTAAGCATTATGCTCTAATCATCCTAAACATTTAGATCAGGCGGCTTTTCTCCATGAGTCCAGTCAATCGTTGTCTTTCTCCCGGTTTTTCCCTCCAATGAATCAGTGGGTAAACTTTGAGAGGGGAGAAATCGCCTATTCCATACAGAGATAAATGATTGATTGAAGATGATTTTGATGGTCTCATGAACCTGACTTTATATCCCAGCACGAACACTTAGTATCTGTGTGACCATGATCAACTCATATGACCTTTTTGCATGCCTATTTCCTCATCCATAAAATGGGGATATTTATACTGGCATCATGTACCTCACCAGGTTGCTGGGAAGAAGGAACTTTTGTAAAGGTGATCTATCTTACTGGATTCCCCTTGACTTTTCTCTTTTCATCTGATGCTTTGAAGTCTTCTGCCTTATAGAGAGAAAAATTTCAGTGTCAGTGCTGCCACAGTGTGACTTTGGACAATTCATTTCACTTTTGCCTTAGTTTACTCATCTGAAAAGTTCCTGATATATGTGAACCATTATTATTATTGTTATTATTATTATTTAGGCAGTTGGAGTTAAGTGACTTGCCCAGGATCACACAGCTAGTAAGTGTCAAGTGTTTGGTCTGAGGTCACATTTGAACTCAGGTCCTTCCTGACTTCCGGGCAGGTGCTCGATCCACTGAGCCACCTAGCTGCCCCTTGAACTATTATTTTTTAAAATACAAATAAGTGATAACAAATAAAAGAATCTGTGCAAGCTTGCTCAAAATCAAAATATTTTAAAACAAGCTAAAATGGCTATTAGGTAGCACACAATATCAGGCCTTGCAATCACTAAGACTTGGTTTAAAGTCCTGCCAGTGACATACACTAGCTGCGTAATTACAGGAGAGTGACTTACCCCCCTTGAGTCCCAAGCAACTCTCTAAGACTTCAAATTACAGATTACCCATATGCATCTATGCACAGATTTCCCATACCGGAATGTCTCCACACTGATGAGATCATAGATGTAAATCAGAAAATATTTTTTTTTGAACCAGGAATTCCCCCAGTCTGATGAAATCACAGATATAAATCAAAAGTAATTTTTTTTTAAAATTGTCACGATGTTGTCAGTTTTAAATGTGCCCTAGTGAGCTTGCATGCTAACAGAAAACATTTTGTTTCTCAGTCCGGTATCTGTATCCAAATGCATTCAGGATCTCAGGGCTACTCACAACCTCCAGGGGGCACCAGAGCTTGCACATCTTTGCAGGAACACTCCAGACAAAAGGATGGATCTCAGCAGTATGTAGCATTTTTGCAAGATCCTCCTTGAGGAAGAAGATAAGGTGGCGGAGAAATACAAAGCCAGATTCTTACTGGGGCTGCTCTCCTGGCCACTATTTCCTCCACGGACCACTGAGATGCTACCTATTTATTACTCAGGCGTAGATGCCAGACTTTATTGGAGCCCAAGACTTCCACAAAAGCACTAATCCGTTGGGCAGCAGTAGGTTTGTAAAGAAAGCACCGGATTGAGATCTTAGTTCCTGCAGTCCGGTTTTATGGTCCCAAACCTTGGTGTGGGTCACATGAGGGCGGTTTCTGGAGGAGAAACTGGGAGTGACAGCAAGTGATGTGGCCAAGAGCTTTAGCGTAAAGGAGGGGAAAGGAAAGAGTGGGGAGGGGGGGGGGGTGGATGCAGAATCCCATTGAAGAAGGGAGCAGAAGAAAGAAGAGAAAAGCTAATGTATGGTGATTGTTCTAACTAGTGTTATGGGTTTTCTAAGCAAAACAATTTGTAGGAAGCAAACTTCCCAAAGTGTGAGTACTTAATAAAGAAGAAAACACAAGGATTGATAATAGAAATTAGCCTAATGAATAAACAAGCTGTTTAAAAAATGGGCTCCTCTCGCAGTCCCGTTATTTTTAACTTAGTGGCAATTTGCATACTAGTTAATTTGCATATATTAAATACAGTTCTCCTTCCTCTTCTTCCCACCTCCTCCACCACTTCAGAATAGCATTTCATTATCGTGGTGCTGGGCCGGAGGAGTTGGAGGCTCTGGAGAGTTTATTAATTTATCCAACACATGCTGTGTACATTTTTATCACTTGCTGCACATTGGACCTGGTATCTTTGAAGTCGTTAAAAACACGAGGGGTGTTCTGCTTGAGGTATTCAAAAAAAAAGAGGGGGAGGAGTCTGCCTGCAAAAATGCTACCAGGGGAAAAAAAAAGAAAGATCATGTTTAGTTTATGTTCTTTCTAGGAAGACGAAAATGAGCAATGAATGAATCTCTCGTCTGTATCAGAGAACTTATGCTTTAAAAAAAATTAAAATGAAATAGAAATGTTTTGGGGGGGGTAGGGGAAAAAATTTCATGGGATGCCTACTCGTCCTCCTCCTCCTCTTGTTGCTGCTGCTAATATGGGATAGGAAAAAGAAAAAGGTGGCTTTTCTGTAGTCCTCCATTACATCTAATGATGATGAGCTGTGAGGCTAATGCTGCAGTCTTGGCCTGTCATTGTTTTCTTTCACACCAGTGCTCCCCCTCCTTCTGTGATACCCCTTCTTTACCTTGCCCTGTAAGCAGGTGTTTGTGATAGCTCCTTCCCAATCCTTATGTCCCCTCCCCCACATCTCTTTCCCCACCCCAGCTGTCATCACAACCCAGAGGCTCTTATCCCATCCTCCTTACTCTGTAATTCCTATTCTGTTGAACCTCCCACAGGCATCTTCCCAAACCCCCTCTACTCCATATCTCACCTTCATTGGGCCTCTTACTTCTTACCTTAACACTGTGGGCACTGAATGGCATGGGGTGTGTAGCTAATTGTCAGTGATTCACTTAATCATAGAAGTCAAAAGGAGCCCACCATGATTTAGGGTTGCAGATAGGTGGTTTTTGTTTTTGAATCACAAGGAATGCAACATCCTCACTGGTCCTTCCAGGAATCTCTGCCATCTTCCCTCTCTTAATCATCATTCTATTGTCCCTAGGTGGTTAGGCTAAAAGAATGCCAGCATTTTTGCCAGAAGCATGTACAGTTCCAACCAGATGCCAATACCCAATAAAAAACTAAATGCAAAGAGAAAGTATACTCAGTTTCTTTTAGGGCCCATCATTTGGTTTCTTTCTAACCCTAAGTATATGGTTTCATGCTTATTTCTCATGACTATAGTTATGGCAAGATAATGGGAATATTATAATTTAGGTCTACATCCCTGAATGATAAAAACCAAAGAACTCAGAGTCAGAAGGGACTTTAATAGTTACTGAATTTAATCCCCAACCTGAAGAATGGATCCTGTTTACAACATCCCTAATGGGAGACCATCTAGATATCTTCTGTGTGAGTTCCTCTGGTGATGGTTAAGTCTGTTGCTTTGTGATATCATAGATTTATAGCAGGAAGATATCATTTAGTCCAACTCTCTTCATTTTATATATGAGGAAACTGAGGCCCAAGTATGTTAAATGACTTGCACGTGTTCACATAGTAAATAGCAGAACAGGTTTCGAACTCAGCGCCTCTGGCTCAGAACACACAATACTTTCCACTATATTATGCTTCCACCCTTCCCATATTTCATAGCCCGTTCTATAGTTGAAAAGCTCCAATTATTATGAAGTTCTTTCTTAAACCAAGCCAAAATCCTCCTGCGGAGGATTGAACCCTGTGCCTTAGGCCCAGCTGAACCATATAAGTTCCTCTGGACATCCCTTTTTCTTCCTAAAAGTAGCTCAGGGGATATCTGACTTTGATCCCAGGGCCTATACTTTTTAACTGCAAGCATCATTCTCTAAAGCCCAACCTTAGCCCAGGCCTCCTGGAGCTTGCTGGCTTCTCAGCTTGCTTCGATCTTTCTGGTTCCCAGAAAGAGAGAGAGATATGCCTGATTCCTAATTGCTGTCTTCTGCCCCACCCCCAGCACTGTCCCCTTCATCTAGATACCTAGTTCCAGAATCTGTTCATTTCTTTCCATTCTTACCCTAACTGCTACATACCCTAGACAACTGGTTCTCAAACTTTTCCACAATGATAGAGCCCTTCAATTTAAATGAAACTTTGGCAGAACCCTTGTAGTAAAATGCTCTAAAATCATCATTTTTAATGCCTATTAACAATCAAGGTAAGGTTCACTAAAAAAAAAAAAAAACTTGGGATGTTTTAGGGTTCCTTGCAACATAGTTTTAAAAACACTGCTCTAGACCCTAAGAATGGATTTTTGAGGGTTTATTTACAAGTAAGAATAGAATATACAAATTCATAAATAATGTACCAAGTCAGGCAATGTCTAAAAGAAAACTACAAAGTCCTATAGGATGTGGGTCTTTCAATTATTTTTTTAACTAGAGATTCCCAGGTGTAGTATCACAGTATTCTCTTAGTTTGGAGTATCTGTCCCCTTCTGGCACCCGCCAAGAATGACTTCTTTCTATCTCCTAAATTCCTAGGCAATTTGGGCTTTTCATCAGTCATTCTACAATTCCAGACTTATTTTTAACACACAAAGAGTCTTGTTTTTGTACTCCATCTATATCATTCCATTATAATTCAACTAACTGAGTATCTTTCCTCTCCACCAAATGAATGAAGAGATATAGAAAGTCATTAAAGCTTATCCAATGATCTCAAAAATAGGGAACAGCACTACTCAAAACTGTATGAAGACTAGCTCTTCTATTACCACTCCTCATGTAACTTCTCCTAATCGATCTCAGTTGTCCTATTTGATCGTAAAATTTATTTGATTGTCACTGGGAACGTAAGAACATTAACAAGAATCAAATTAATTTTTATGCATGAGGATAACATCAAGTTATATGGCTATACTGAAAAACAAATTAAACAACTATTCATCTTGTGTAAAATTTCTCCAATGATATAAAAATATCTTTTAGAATCATTAAATGTAAATTTTTTTTGATGAGGCAGTCTGGGTTAAGTGACTTGCCCAGAGTCACACAGCTACTAAGTCTCAAGTATCTGAGGTCACATTTGAACTCAGGTCCTGTCAGACAAAGTTAAAGCTAAAATAGATTTAATCAAAAGAGAAAAATAGGGGAACATCACTATATGTCTGCCATATTGATAAATATTGTTTTAGACTAGTTAAAATAACTAGACAGTATAAGGTTAGAATATGGCTGTGGTGAAGGAAATGATGAGTTGGTGAACTTAGAAAGATATGGAAAGACTCATGAAGGAAAATTTATCCACCGTCAGAGAAACAGAGAAAAAACAAGTATAGTACAGTCTTATATAGATGCATATGAATGCATATGTCTATATATGAGTATGATTATAGACATCCAAGTATATGTATATATAAATGTATGTATGTAGGTGTATATGTATTTATATATTTGTGTATAAATGTGTAAATGTAAAACACATACACACACATACATATATGTATATTTATATTAATGCTTAATTGTAGCCTTCCTGGGAGTGGGGAGAAAGGAGGGAAAAAGAAGAAAGTAAAAAGTACACAGCAGAGAATTGGAAGCAAAGAAAAGATGGGCAGCTCTGAACAAAATGTGTGCTGTTTGTTATGTAGGCTTTCTTGAAGTGGAACTTGATTGCTGTATATTTTGAATCCTCTTAAGTTCTACTGTGCACATGGCAATTTTTTTTCTTTTCTTATTTTATATTTAAATTTTAGCATTTAGGTTTATAATATGTTTCTTTCCCTTTTTTTATTGTGTATATAAGTTTAAAATAAAATAGAAAAAAATTAACTCAGGTCCTCCTGACTCCAGGGCCAGTGCTCTATTCACTGTGCCACCTAGCTGCCTCTAAAATTCTTAATATGTATCAAGCAAGATCAGAAACTGAAGGCTTTGAGTTTGAATCCAGAAGTCAAACTGAATCTGTGGATCAAGGTAACAGATACTGTAGTCTTCTCTAATCAAGATATATCAAGCTTAAGGCTATAAAGGGGAAATGTATGTTGAGATCCTGACTGGCATCCTGCAGTCAGGGCTTAAAGGAAAGACATATAGAGCAATTAAAAGTTACACTATATCATTCTTTAACATTTATTTATTATTTTAAACATTTACATTTCAAAAATTTAAGTTCCAAGTTCTCTCCCTCCCTCTAACCCCTCACCCATCCATTGAGAGGACAAACAATATATCAGTTATACATGTGAAAATCATGCAAAACAAACTTCTATATTAGCCATGCTATAAAATATAAAACAAGAAAAATAAAGTGAAAAAAATATGCTTCAATCTGTACTCAGAGTTCATCAGTTCTCTCTCTCTCTCTGGAGGTGGATAGTATTTTTCATTATGGGTCCTTTGAAATTGTCTTGGACCATTATATTGATTACAGTAGCTAAATCTTTCATAGTTAATCATTGTTACAATTTTACTGTTACTTTATACAAAGTTCTCTTGGTTCTGCTGACTTTACTTTGTATCAGTTCATATAAGTCTTCCTAGGTTTTTCTGAAATCACCTTGCTCATCATTTCTTACTATATAATTCTTAATGTATTCTTTTGGTGTAGTAAAATGGGTTATATTAGATCTAGAAGTTGCCCAAACAAAACTTCTCCTAATATTAAAAAAATGCAGGGCTCTGCACCCCAAGAACATTATGGAAAGATGAGCACTTCCTTGTCACAAAAGAGGAAGCAGATTGATAGATGTTCTCAGAGCTCGCTATAAAGTAGAAGAACACTTTTGGAATAAATGGACCTCACTTCAAAGTAAAAGTTAATGATGGTTACATGCCAGTTGATTTGTTGATGTAACTGATTATGACTTATTATGATTATGGAGTCTATGAAATGGCCAAGAGCTGAGAGTAAAATCAAAAGGTGTTCCACAGGTGACATCCACATAACCTCAACCAAAAATATGTCAGCACAGAAGCAACAAAAAATTGGTTTAGTCATATAGAGGTATTTGTAGAAAAAAATAGATTTATGACAGCAATGCTGGATCAAGTTATTTTCACTAGAAATTATAGATTTTCCTTAAAGAGCCAGGACTTACTGTTCAATTCAGACTATACAATGAAGAGATAGAAATTATGCAACAAGTCATTGAAGTTTCCAAAAATTTAGTACCTCTCAGATGCTGATTACTCTCAGAATACTGAATATTCTCAAAAAATAAGATTAGGTGGCTAAACATGTATGCACTAGAAGTTTGTTATCCTTTTAACTAACAACAAATTCCTGTATTAAAATACAACCCCCCCACCCTGATGTATTTGAGAATTCAACCAATAAATTGTACTAGAACTGATGCATCCTTACAGATAGAAACATTGGCTACAACCACCATGGACATAACTACCTGAACATAGCAATGATTCATAAATATTTAGGAAAGTATTTTGAATAGATGCTACTACACCAAATAGACATGATTTTCAAGCAACATGGAATGACAAGCTTTCAAAATATAGAGGCAGAGAGGAAGAAGTTTTAATTCTCATAAAACAGGATGAGGTACCTGCCATCCTGATTTTTTTGTATGTTAATTGAGTTATCAAAAAGAGGAAGGGAATGAGCAATTATTAAGCACTTACAAATGTACCAGGAACTGTGGTAAGTAATTTACAAATATCTCATGATGCTTTTAAGTGTCTACACAAAATGAACTTACATCCCAGTACTCTTATCATTTGCAAAAGCCAGTCATTTTATCTACCTACATGGAAAATTAAATATAAAAGAGTGATAACAGGATAATGACTTATCCCTGGACCATTTTGACCTGAGGCCAACAAAAAAATGAAAAGAATCAGATGCTGGTGATGACAACAACAGTAATAATAATTATTTAAAACCTCAACCCAACATTTATGTCATGAAGGGGACAAAAGCAAAATGATGGCTTGCCAGGCAGCGTGGTGTACAGTAAGGGCTTTGTATGCCCTGAGACTACTACAGTGGCTGTAAAGACTTAGCAATATCCGTGACTTGATCGCCAACCAGGCTTTAGCATCTGGCTAATGTGATGAATTTAAGAAAAATTCAGGAAGATGTGGAGCTACTTAGAAATCTAATGATCAAGTTGATATGGAGGACGATGGAGTGGCTCTCCTTTGTATTCTGATGCCACAAGAAGGCAAGACACATAGGAACAACTTAAAAGCACCAATGCGTCATCTTTTGGAAATGCTTCAGTGCAAATAGTGCTGACTACTAATCTTGATAGATCACAAGAACACAGGAAATGGACAAAATGCTTTTCGCCATGGTCTAGTAATACTGTATAACAAAATAAGAAACAGATATGACCGGTTATAAGCTGATTTCAAACTTTTTTCAGAAATAGTCTCAGTTCCAAGTTATACAACATATTTGTAGATCAATGTAAAACATATCACAAGAAATATACATGTAAACATAAATATATAAATATGATAGATATTTACATAAATATAACTCATTCCTAAATAAGATGAGATGAAATAAGACTGAAATTGAAAAGTTACTTAAATTTGAATAGAGAAAAAAGTTAATACCCTGCAGGCATTGAAAATCTGCTACAAAAACTTCAGATAATCAGATAATTCTGGTAATGAAACAGATGACAAAAATAACACCTATCAGGAATAATTTTAAAGAGAATATGAGTGTACTTATAATGGAACTTCAAAAATTCTTTTTGCATTTGACAGTACAAATCTAGCTATTGATTTAACTGAACCAAACTATACCAACCATATCAAAATAAAGTCATTTTAACAAATCTGGTATCTGCTATTAGTATTGTGAAAAAATGCATTTGCCCATAATATTTTACAGATGGTATAAAAACATTTTAAGACTTGCAAATAATAGTATATGCTGTCACTGCTACACAGTGTAATGCAATAAAAAGAAACATGAAATGTAGTATGGAAAACAAAATTATATCAGAATTTCATTATATCCTAGAACAACAATTGAAAACAAAACCCAAAAGTTGAAAGTGATGCAAGAGGTCAAAGTAATATAAAGAACAAAATAAACCATTCAATATCAATAAAAACATACTATGGAGTTTTGAGAAGCAAGACATTTGGAGAAGAGAGAACCACAAAAGAAGAAGGGTGTGGAATTTTCTGATTATCTATATTAGAGATTCCTAAAATAATTTGGCCTACTGCCTCCTTTTTTAAAAAAAAATTAATCAGCGCCTCCCTGGAAATCTACTTTCTTTGACGCTTTAATGGCTTTTTTGAAATTTGTGTCATTTCAAAAAAAAAATCTTTTTAGAAGACATATCTTAAATTTAATAATTTATTGTAAATTTGTATGTTCCCTGTGTTAAAATTTTGATGATGCAATATTACATTATGTAACCATACAGTATCTTTTAAAAATAATGAATTTCTTTATTTTTAGTTTTCAACATTCACTTCCATAAGATTTTGAGTTTTAGATTTTTTCCCCCTTTCTCTCCTCTCCCCTCCCCAAGACGGCATGCAATCTGACATAGGCTCTACTTATACATTAATGTTAAGCGTATTTTCCCATGAGTCATAATGTAAAGAACAATCAGAACTAATGGGAGGAACCATGAGAAGGAAGAAAAAAACCCAAAACAACAAAAGAAAAGGAGGGCAAATAGTTGGCTTCCATTTGCATTCAGACTACATAGTTCTTTCTCTAGATGTGCACAGCATTTTCCACCATGAGTCTTCTGGAGATCCTTGCATTTTTGAGAAGGGCTAAATCTATCAAAGTCAGTTATTGCACAATGTGCCTGTTATTGTGTACAATGTTCTCCTGGTTTTGCTTCTTTCACTCAACATCAGTTTATACAAATCTTTCCAGGTTTTTCTGAAGTCTGTCTTCACATCATTTCTTATAGCACAGTAGTATTCCATTACATTTATATACCACAACTTGTTCAGCCATTCCCCAATTGATGGGCATTCACTCAATTTCCAATTCTTTGCCACCACAAAAAGAGCTGCTGTAAATATTTCTGTACATGTGGGTCCTTTTTCTGTTTTTATGATCTCTTTGGGATTCAGACCTAGAAGTGGTATTGGTGGGTCAAAGGGTATGCACACTTTTATAGCCCTTTGGGCATAGTTCCAAATTGCTCTCCAGAATGGTTGAATCAGTTCACAACTCCACCAATTCATTAGTGTTCCAATTTTCCTACATCTTCTCCAACATTTATCATTTTCCTGTATTGTCATGTTAGCCAATCTGATAGGTGTGATGTGGTGCCTCAGAGTCATTTCTCTAATCAATAGTGATTAAGAGCACTTTTTCATGTGGCTATAGATAGCTTTAATTTCTTCCTCTGAAAACTGCCTGTTAATATCCTTTGACCATTTGTCAATTGGGAAATGACTTGTATTCTTATAAATTCAGCTCAGTTCTCTATATATTTTAGAAATGAGACCTTTATCAGAGACACTGGCTGTAAGAATTGTTTCCTAGTTTTCTGCTTCCCTTCTAATCTTGCTTGTACTGGCTTTGTTTGCACAAAAACTTTTCAATTTAATATAATCAAAATTATCCATTTTGCATTTCATACTGTTCTCTATTTCTTGTTTTGTCATAAATTCTTTCTTCTCCATAAGTCTGATGAGGAAACTATTCCTTGCTCTTCTAGTTTGCTTATGGTATAAGTCTTTTTATCTAAATCCTGTACCCATTTTGACTTTATCTTGGTATAGGGTTTAAGATGTTTGTCTATGCCCAGTTTCTGCCTTACTATTTTCCAGTTTTCCCAGCAGATTTTGTTAAATAGTGAGTTCTTAACTGGGAAGCTGGAGTCTTTGGATTTATCAAATAGTAGTTTGCTATAGTCATTGACTGTTGTGTCTTGCATACCTCACCTATTCCATTGATCCACCACTCTATTTCCTAGCCAGCACTAAGTAGTTTTGATGATTGCAATTTTATAATACAATTGAAGTTTTGGAACAGCTAGACCACCTTCCTTTGCATTTCTTTTCATTAATTCCCTTGATATTCTGGACCTTTTGTTCTTCCAGATGAATTTTGTTATTGCTTTTTTTTTTTTTCCAGCTCTATATAATAATGTTTTGGTAGTTTGATTGGTATGGCATTGAATAAGTAAATTAATTTAGGTACAATTGTCATTTTTATTATATTAGTTTGGCCTATCCATGAGCAATTCTTATTTTTCCAGTTATTTAGATTTGACTTTATTTGTGTGAACATTGCTTTGTAATTGTGTTCATACAGTTCTTGAGTTTGTTTTGGAAGGTAGACTCCCAAATATTTTATAATGTTTACAGTAACTTTAAAAGGAATTTCTCTTTCTATCCCTTGCTGCTAGGTTTTGTTAGTAATATATAGAAATGCCAATGATTTGTGTGGGTTTATATTATATCCTGCAACTTTGCTAAATTTGTTTATTATTTCAAGTATTTTTTTTTTTACTTGATTCTCTAGGATTCTCTAAGTATACCATCATATTGTCTGCAAAGAGTGATAGCTTTGTTTCTTCCTTACCTATTCTAAAATCTTCAATTTCTTTTTCTTTTCTAATTGCTAAAGCTAACATTTTTAGTACAATATTGAATAACAGTGGTGATAATGGACATCCTTGTTTCACCCCAATCTTATTAGAAATGCTTCTAGCTTATCCCTATTACATATAATGCTTGCTGATGGTTTTAGATAGATGCTACCTATCTTTTTAAGGAAGACTCCATTTATTCCTATGCACTATAGTGTTTTTAATAGGAATGGGTGTTGTATTTTGTAAAATGTTTTTTTGCATCTCTTGAGATAATCATATGATTTCTGTTAGTTTTGTTATTGATATGGTCAATTATGCTGATAGTTTTCCTAATACTGAACCAGCCCTGCATATAAATCCTACCTGGTATAAATCCTACCTGGCCATAGTGTATTATCCTTGAGATAAGTGGCTGTAATCTCTTTGCTAATATTTAAACTTATTGCATCTATATTCATTAGAGAAATTGGTCTATAATTTTCTTTCTCTGTTTTGTCTCTTTCCAGTTTAGGTATCAGCACCACATTTGTTTTGTAAAAGAATTTTTGTAAGACTCCTTTCTCACCTATTTTCCCAAATACTATATATATACATATATAGATATAGATATATATGTATATATATTAATTATTATTTTGATTTTCTATTCATTGGTGGTGAACTCACCCTTTTTATTTTTTGATGCTGGTAATTTGGCTTTCTTCTTTCTTTTTCTAAATTAAATTAACCAAAGGTTTTTCTACTTTATTTTTTTTTATAAAACCAGCTCTTAGTTTTATTAGTTCAATAGTTTTTTTAATTTCAATTTTATTAATCTATCCTTTGGTTTCCAGAATTTCTAATTTGGTATTACTTGGAGATCTTTAATTTGTTCTTTTTCTAGCTTTTTTAGTTGCATACTCAATTCATTGATCTCTCCTTTCTCTATTTCATTCATGTAAGCATTTAGAGATATAAAACTTCCTCTAAGGACCACTTTCACTGCATCCCATAAGTTTTGGTATGTTGTTTCATTATTGTCATTCTCTTGGATGAAGTTATTGATTGTTTCTATGATCTGTTGTTTGACCCACTTGTTCTTTAGGATTAGATTATTTAGTTCCCAATTAATTTTTAGTCTATTTTTCCATGGCCCTTTATTATATGTAATTTTTATTGCATCATGATCTGAAAAGGATGCATTTACTATTTCTGCCTTTCTGTATTGGATTGTGAAGTTTTTATGCCCTAGAATGTGGTTAATTTTTGTGTAGGTACCATATACCACTGAGAAAAAGGTATATTCCTTTCTATCCTCATTTAATTTTCTCCAGTGGTCAACCATATCTAAGTTTTAAAAAATTATATTCACTTTATTAACATCTCTCTTATTTATTTTGTGTTATATTTATCTAGTTCTGAGAGGGGGAGGTTGAAGTCCCCCACTAGCATAGTTTTGTTATCTGTTTCTTCCTGTAATGTCCTTATTTCTCCTCTGAGAATTTGGATGCTATACCATTTGCTTCACATATGTTTAGTAATTATATTACTTCATTTTTCCATGGTGCTTTTTAGCAGGATGTAGTTTCCTTCCTTACCTCTTTTAATTAGAACTATTTTTAATTTTGGTTTGTCTGAGTTCAGGATTGTTACCCCTGATTTTTTTTTACTTCAACTGAAGCATAATGTATTCTGCTCCAGTCTTTTACCTTTACTCTGTATGTATCCCTCTGATTCAAATGTGTTTCTTGTAAACAACATATTGTAGGATTATGGTTCTTGATCCACTCTGCTATCCATTTCCATTTTATGGGAGAGTTCATCTCATTCACATTCATAGTTATGATTACTGTCTGTGTCTTTCTCTTCATCCTATTCCTTCCTCCATTTATGCTTTTCTCTCTCCTTTCTCCCTTTCCCTCCTCACTAGAGTTTTACTTTTGACCACTGCCTTCCTCAATCTATCCTCAATTTTATTTGCCCCTTCCCTTTTCTTCCCCTTTACCCTTAGTACTTCCTCCCTCCCTTCTATTCACACCCTTCCTTTTCTTTTCCTTTCCCCCTCCTACTTCCTATAGGGTAAGTTAGATTTCTGTACCTAACTGATTATGTTATTCCCTCTTTGAACCAAACCTGATGAGTGTAGGTTCAAACAATGTTCATTTCCCTCCCTTCTTTCCTTCTACTATATTAGATTTTTCTTTGCTTTTTCATGTGATGTGATTTTTCCTTGTCTGCCTCCTCCCTTCCTCTTCTCCCAGTACAATCCCTTTTTACCATTTAGATTTTTATCATTATATGAAAGCCAACTTACACTTATGCCCTCTGACTATGTATACCGTTTTGTATGTCATAATAGCAATACAGTTCTCAAGAATTATAAGTGTCATCTTCCCTTGTAGGGATGTAAATATTTTCCCCTATTAATAATGTTATTGTTTTTTTTTTTTTCTTTCCTGTTTACCTTTTTTAGGCCACTCTTGAGTCTTGTATTTGAGGGTCAAATTTTCTGTTGAGCTCTGGTCTTTTCATCAGAAAGGTTTGGAAGTCCCCTATTTCATTGAATATCCAACTCCTCCCCTGAAATATTATGCTCAATTTCATTGGGCAGTTGAACCTTGGTTGTAATCCAATCTCCTTTGCCTTAAGGAATATAGTATTCCTTGCCCCAATCTTTCAACATAGAAGTTGCAAGGTCCTATGTAATCCTGACTGTGGTTCCATGATATTTAAATTGTTTCTTTCTGGCTGCTTGCAGCATTTTCTCTTTGATGTGGTAATTTTGGAATTTGGCTACAATATTCCTTGGGGTTTTCAATTTGGGGTCTATTTCAGGAAGTGATTGGGTCTGGGTCTAAGACCTAAGGACAGTTTTCCTTGATGATTTCCTGAAAGATGTTGTCTAGTCTCTTTTTTCATCATGGTTATCAGGTAGACCAATAATTTTTATATTGTCTCTCTTGGATCAGTTGTTTTACCAATGAGATATTTTATGTTTTCTTTTTTTTTCCGTTCTTTTGTTTTTGTTTGATTGATTCTCAGTCTCTCATAGAGTCATTAGCTTCCACTTGCCCCATTTTAATTTTTAATGAATTGTTTTCTTCTATTAGATTTTGTACCTCCTTTTACATTTGGCTCATTTTACTTTTAAGAAGTTTTTCTCCTCAGTGAGTTTTTGTGCCTCCTTTTCCATTTGGCCAATTCTATTTTTTTTAAAGAGTTGCTTTCTTTAGTGTACTTTTCCCCCCATTTAGCCAATTGTATTTTTAAGGACTTGTTTTCTATAGTGAATTTTTGTCCTTCTTTTTCCAAACTATTGACTTTCTTGTATATCTCTCATTTCTTTTCCCATTTTTCTTCTATCTCTGTTATTTGACTTTTAAAATCCTTCTCAAACTCCTCCAAGGCTTTTTGGACTGGAGACCAGCACATATTCCCCTTTGAGGTTTCAGATTTGGGTGTTTTGGCAATGTTGTCCTCTTTTGAATTTGTGCCTTGATCTTCCCTGTTTTCATAATAAGAATCTATGGTCACTGTCTGCTTCTGCTTTTTGCTCATGGTGTTTGCTTATTTCCTGAGTTTTTTTTTTTTTAAAGTTGAGCTGTCCTGCTGGAATGCAGGGGGCACTGACCCAAGCTTCTTGTGCTGGGAGCCTGGGATCTGGTCACAGGCTTTGTGTGCTAGGGCCTCAGATGGTGGCATTTGGAGGCTGTAGGTTTCTGGTAGCTTTTCTGGTGCTGGGCTGGGGTCAGCACACTGGAGCTCTCAGGGTGGGGGTGGGGAGTCTGGACCCTGGTCCTGCCTACCTGAGACCCTTATCAGAGAGACTGGTTGTAAAAATTCTTTCCAAATTTTCTACTCTCCTTTTAATCTTGGTTGCATTGGCTTTGTTTCTGCAAAAACTTTTCAATTTAATGTAATCAAAGTTATCTATTTTGCATTTCATAATGTTCTCTATCTCCTGTTTGGTCCTGAATTCTTCTGTTCTCCATAAATCTGATAGATAAACTATTCCTTGCTGTCCCAGTTTGCTTACAGTATCAGCCTTTATATCTAAATCATAAACCCATTTTGACTTTATTTTGATATGTGGTGTGAGATTTTGATCTATGCTTAGTTTCTGTCATACTCTTTTCCAGTTTTAACTCTTCCAGGAATCCTTATTGGACTTGTATCCAATTCACATATTTTTTTCTATGAGGTTTTGCTTATAGCTGTTTTGCTTCAATGTCTTCTTCTTAATTTGTGTCTTGATCTTCCTTATCACCATAGACATGGTCAGGTTCTCTTTTTTCAGTTGTTTGCTCATTTTTCTACCCTATTTCTTGCCTTTGAACTTCATGAAAAATTGGGCTCTGTTCTCACCATGGAAGAGGTGGGGCACTTTTTCAAGCTTCATACTTTTTTATACTTCTATTTTCCAAGTTTGTTCTGAGGGTTTGGAGGTTTTCGGTGCTTCTAAGTGGTGTGATCTTGATAGAAGTGTGGTCACTGCTTTCTTGGTCTTCACTCTGGTTCTTATCCAAGAAGGTCTCCTGATCTCTGGGGATTGCAATCAGTACTGCTCCTCAGGGCCCCTCCTCTCTTGGGACCAGAAGTGATATCATCCCTCAGGGTCCCTGGTCCCTTGGATTGGAAGTGATAATTCTCCTTAGAGTTTCCATTCCCTATTGACCAAAAGTACTCCTGTCTGCCATTAAACCAAGATTAAGAAGTGGGTATAGGCAATGGCTCTGCCAAACAGTATCTGGTTCTTTGTCCAGTGCTAGCATAAGGGTACTGTTTTTACTACCTGTAATGTCTTTCTGACCAGTTTCCAGGTCCTCTTATCCTCTCTGGTTTGAGAGCTCCTGAAACTGCTGCTGCTTCTGTAACTACTAAGTCTCACCACTGGGTTTCATCCACATGGGCTCTAGTTCAGACTCCCTTCTGTTGCAGATCTTTCTTTCCTGTTGCTTATGTTGTCTTGGACTGGAAGAATGTTTTACTCTTACATTTCGTTGGCTTTGCCACTCCAAAATTTGATTTGAAGTATTAATTTAAAGTTGTTTGGAAGAGAATGTTGGGAGAGGTTATCTGAGTGCTTCTCTACTCCACCATCTTGGCTCTGACTCTGGAATTCTTTTATTCTATTTCTAAAGGCAATCATTCTGCCTACATAGGAGATCGTCCACAGAACATTAAATGTACAAGAAAAATTGCAGTATAACAACTTGTACCAGGACCATTTCTGTAGTTCTGGCTAAACACTACAGGAAAAGATGAGAAGAATGAGAGAAATAATAATAATAATAACTGACTGTATAATGCTTTAAAGCTTATAAAAGACTTTACATATATTATTTCATTTGAACCTCACAAGATTCCCATGAGGTAGATATCACATTATTCCGACTATTATTTTATAGATATGGAAGTCAGATTTAGCATCATTAATAAGGAAATTGCCTAGTATCAAACAGTTAGAAGTGTCCCAGGTGGGAATATATAGGGCAAGTGGGAATAATCTCAAACTCATTGGGAGGAATTTGAACAATATGTTACGAAGAACTTACCAACTAATGGGTATTAGCACATATGACCATGAGGAATACTTAATATGTCCTCAGACTTTATATGTAGGTTATTTTTATTTAAACCATTTTTATTTATTTCATTAAATATTTCCAAGTTACACGTAAATTTTTTTTTAACAATAATTTTAAACAATTTGAGTCCTTCCCTTGCTCCCTTCCATCCTCCTTGAGAAGGTAACCAATTTGATATTGATTATGTATGTGAAGTCATACAAACATTTTTCCATATTAGCCATGTTGCAAAAGAGAACATGGACAAAAAAAAATAACAAAAAAACAAACAAATACAAGTATGTTCCAATTCACACTCAGACTTCATCAGATCTCTCTCTGAAGGTTGATACCATTTTTCTTCAGGGGTCCTTTGGAATTGTCTTGGATCATTAGAGTAGCTAAGGCTTTTTTTTTCTTACAGTTGATCATCTTTATATATTGCTGCTACTGAAGTTCTCCTGGTTCTACTCATTTCACTGTATGTGAGTTCACATAAGTTTTCCCAGGTTTTTCTGAAACCATTTTACTCATCATTTTTTATAGCATAGTAGTAATTTATCATAATCATATATCACAAGTTGTTCTGCCATTCCCCAACTGATGGGCATTCCCTCATTTTCCAATTCTATGCCATCACAAAATGAGCTACTATAAATATTTTTTGTGCAAATATGTCCTTTCCCTTTTTTTGATCTCTTTGGATACAGACCTAATAATGATATTGCTGGGGCATGAGTACCCACAATTTTATAACCCTTTGAGCATAGTTTAAGTTGTTCTTCAGAATGATTGGATTGGTTCAAGACTTTGCCAACAGTGCATTAGTGTCCCAATTTCTCTAGTATTGATCACTTTCCTTTTCTGTCATGTTAGCCAATCTGATAATTGTGAGATAGTATCTCAGAGTTGTTTTAATTTGCATATCTTTGATCAGTAGTGATATAGAACATTTTTCATGTGACTATTGATGGCTTTGAGTTCTTCTGAAAACTTCCTATTCACATCCTTTTATGCATTTATCAATTGGAGCATAGCTCATACTTTTATAAATTTGGCTCAGTTCCCTCTATATTTGTGTTGGTTAGTTTTTTTGAACTATTTTTCCTCTTTTAAAAAAATTCTTTGTTATAAGAGATGACTCACTGGAAGGGGTGGGGGAGGAATCTAATGGGAAATGTTGGTGAAGCAAAAACAAAAGACACTGATAAAGTTTATTTCCAAAAAAAGAAAAAAAATGATCAGAAGTAGTTCTGAAGAAGTTCCATAGAGTCCAAAGTTCATATGGGGACTTGGAATCAAGGGACTTATAGGTGGAAGGACCTTCTAGTTCACTAGTTCTCAAATTTTTTGGTCTCAGGACCACTTAATACTCCTTGAAATTATAGAGAACTCCAAAGAGCTTTTGTTTATTGGAGTTATATCTATTGATATTTACCATATTAGAAGTCAAAACATATTAGCATTATTAAGAAAATAGTTTTAACCTCAAAGACCTCCAGGGTCCCCAGACCGCACTTTGAGAATTGTAGCTCTAGTCCAAGGTCATATCATTAGTAAATTACAGAGCCAGAATTTGAACCCAGGTCTTCATTAATGTACATGATGTTCTTATTGTTATTATTCCTAATCTACTCCTCTTTACGCCATGACTCTTGAGAACATTACTAGGCCTTTGATGCCATTAATAACTGAACTTGCCATTGAAGTGGTATTTTATAAATTTTCTTTAAAGTCTGCACCATGATTATTGTTGTTCAGTTATTTCAGTTGTGTCTGACTCTTTGTGACCTCGTTTTAGGGTTTTCTTTGTAAGGATACTAGATTGGTTTGCCATTTCCTTCTCTAGCTCATCTGACAGATGAGGAAACTGAGGCAAACAAGGTTAAGTGACTTGCCCAGGGTCACATAGCTAGTAAGTATCTGAGGCTGGATTTGAACTCAGAAAGATGTCTCTTTTTGATTCCAAGCCTAGTGCTTTATCCACTGTATAACTTATTAGTTGGACCCAATATCCTGGGATTGTTGTGAGCATGCCTTATTTAGTGTTGATCATAGTTTCTAGTTTATTATGTTGTTTGTCGCTAAACAGTTGCCAATATTGATTGCTTTAGATTTTGTTAAATCAAATTGATCAACCTAATATTTTGTAACAACCACCTTAGGTTCAAGAAGCCTTCTGAGTAGCATCACTTGACTCTCAGCAGCTGGCTCAGGGATCTCCCTTATAGCAATCTCAAATGGGATAAGGAGAATGCACACTTCCTTTACCAATTCCCACTTAGGCACAAATACTGTAACCATCTTTCAGTGTGTGCTCAGTAATCACCCACAGCTCGTGGTACTCAATAAAGTGTTTTCAAATCCTGGAAACAGAAGTAACATCTTCAGCTTCCATTTTGTGCAAGCTGTTTCTTGCTTATAAACCAAAAAAGCTACTCAGAGTCAAACAGAAGAATAATGTAATGATATGACCTTAAATTACTTTAATAGCTAAAACTATTTTTTCTTTCTCTATCTTATGTATACCTATGAATTACAGGATGGAGGTAATATGATATACAAATTCATCAATAAGCATTTATTAGGAGCTTACTGGGGTTATAAATGTTCTTGAGATTTTAATGGATTGAGAATGGGAGGGATGATTATGTTTTTTTATCTTCCTCTAGAGTTTAGGCAAAACATGCCTTCCTCCTCCAACCCACTGTTCTTGAGTCCTCTAATTATTCTCACATCAGGGATAGGAGAGCAGAACCGTCACAAGGCTGGGGCCACACATGCTTTGTCCCAGGGCACTGAAGTTTAGGAGAAACTGAAAGTGTTTGCATTCCTTCAGGAGAGTAAAGAACACTGAGGTTTTTAGCTAATTAGCGAGAATAATTAATTAAAATATGAAACTACCATATAGCTTCTTCCTACTACCCTCACTATTGCACCCTCAGTGAGTTCCTCTCTAGCCTAACTTTGGTCTTGCTCTTCCATTCTGGACAGAGGCTTCCCCAGCTATTGCCTTGCAACATCTAGGGGAGGGATAGTGCTTCTCTTTCCTCTTCATTAACTCCCATTCAACTGAATTTGTCTTGAAAAGGTGATTTAGAGTGATTCAATGCTGCTTACCCCAGGTGTCACAATTGCTAGTTGTAGCCTAGCCCAGTGTATGGCACATAATAGGAATTTAAATTCTTTGGAGATGATTTGTGGATTACAGCTCTGTGGGAAGGAATACAGCTTTATTTATCTAAGAAGTGAGGAAAGGAGTTTCCTCCTTTCCAAAGGTCTTCTATTTCCAGGTGTGGAGGTACAAACCTTTAGAAAGGCTCAACTAATGTGTTTTTATTCCTCCTAAGTATTTACTTTGGGATGCAAGGGAGAGGGTGATGAGCAGATTAGTCTGTTTTCACACTTCAGAGAATCAGTGTAGGGAAGTGGAATGTTTTGCCTACTAGATTAACTCCTCCTAAGGCTTCATGCACAAGGAGCTTCTATTGTCTGGCTCAAATAAAGAATGTCAGAGTGATGGAAACTTGTCTGGATTGTTTTGATAGTTCACCCAATAACCATGGTGTCTACCAAAGATGGAGGAGAAGGGAAGTGGATAGGAGAAAAGGAACTATCTATAATAGAAGATTGTACCATGCACACTAAATAAATTAATTTGGTTGACTGAGCAGGAGAGGTGAATAAGAAAGCCAGCTGCTCTTATCTTAAAATGAGTCCAGCAAGGAGGGGCAAATAATTATACACAGCCAGACGACAGGTATGAAAGACAGAGAAACATGGCTTCCATTCCCATCCTAGGTGACAAGGTGGATAGAGTATTGGGCGTGGAATTAAGAAGACCTGAGTTTGAATCCTACCTCAGACTTTTACTTGATGTGTGACCCTGAGGAAGTCTCTGAGCTTCAGTTTCTTATTTGGTAAAATGGGGATAATAAGAGCATCTACCTCACAAGATTGTTGCGAGGATCAAATGTCATAACATGGAAAGTGTCTTGCAAACCTTAATATATCATACAAATGCTATTTATTATTATTTTGCTGTTATAGACAATTGTTCATTCTAACTTTCTAGAGACAGAGAATATAATCAACCATAGAAATCAGCTACTCTAAGCACTTCATTTTATAGATAGGGAGATCTAGACCTAGAATGGTAAAGTTACTTGTTAAGCGATCACACAGAGTAAGTAACAGTTAGAATTTGAGCCCAGGTCCTCTGACTGCAAATACAATCTTTTTTATTTACTTATTTATTTTTACAACATACTTAAACTGCAGCCAAATTGGTTTTAAGTAGAAGGTAGAGAATACAGACTGGTTTCATTAATCTTTTCATGCTATCTCTAGAAAGCCAGCATAGCCAATAAACCTCAGCAACAACAATCAACAAGAATTTATTAAATATGTGTTCTATGCTAGGCACCATGCTGCTTTCTGGGGATACAAAGAAAAAAAAGGAACATAGTCCCTGCCCTCAAGAAACTTACAGAAACATCAGAAATCCCCTAATATTTCTAAGGGTTTGTTGACCTATTTATTACTTCATTGTGGTAGAAGAAAATTGCAGGCTAATATAAGTGATTTAATTATTTACAGTTTTGATTGGTTACTCTCTCAGAGATACTTATTTTTTCATATCCTCTCTGATGGGTCCTACTAGGTCTCCTCTATTATAACATCACTCACACCCTACTCCCTCAGTATGGGTTTATTACAGTTTAGGTACCACTTGCTATAGAAGGCCTATCCTGATCCTGACAATTGCTATCTTTCAAAATTACTTACATCTACTTTGTATATATTTACTTTTCCATATAATGTTATCTTTGAGGGTAGGGAGTTTTTTGTTTCTGTCTTTGCATCCTTACTCCCTGGCACACAGTAGACACTTAATAAAAGCTTTGTCAAATGAAATAATGAAGTAAAATATAATTTACTTAGATTTATGATTATTCCACTCTTCTCTTCTATCCTGGAGTGGTACAAATAAGGTACTAAATGAATAATGAACCACTGTCTTTCTTCCATGGGGAAATCAATGAGAACAAGTTGCCTGAGTAAAATAATTGGGGAATTTCCAAAAATAAAGTCATGTTAAGAAACTATTTGAACACTGAAAAGAAAAGTAGAGAAGACAACCAATTAGTATACGCTAATACACATGGCTTTTACATAATGGTAAAAGTCATTTAGTGGATTCAGTTGACTTAAGTTTGAGTTTTCACCTGAGTATCCAAAGGGGGAGGAAGATATAAATCACATTGAAAAACATGGGAGGCTTGCAAAAGAATTGTAAATATTAATATCATATGAAAGCTTGCACTAAGTCACTCATAATAAGAGAATTGCAAACCTAAAGAACTTAAAGGTTTCATCTCATACCCAGGAAAGTGATACAGAGATAATCAGTGTTGGAAGAGTTGTGGAAAGATAGGCACATGAAGACACTGTTGGTGGAGCTGTGAATTGGTATATCCATTCTGGAAGTCAATTTAAAGCTATAGCATAGTAAAAAAGTATCAAAAATATCCATAGCCTTTGACCCAGAAATCCTACTGATAGTCATATACTCCAAGAGGGTAAGAGAGTGTATAGCACTTTTTTAGTAGCAAAAGAAACTTCCAAAAAACAAAACCAAAAAAAAAAAAAACAACAAAAAAGAAAACAGATGCCAGTCAATTGGAAAATGGCTAAACACATTGTGTTATTTAAATGTAATAGAATATTACTAAGCCTTAAGAAACAATGACTATATAAAAGCATGGAGAGATTCCTGTTGATGACAACATGAAGTATAAAGAACCAGGAAAAACATTTACGCAATGAGTGCAGCAGTATAAATGGAAAAAGAAATCTAAAGCAGAAAAATAAATTTAATGAATACTGCCATTATAATGACCAAGCATGGCCCCAAAGAAGAGTCATGAAAATGCTCTTCTCCATCTTCTCTATAGAAGGAAGGGGTTATGGGCATGGAAAACTACATGTTGGCAAACTTGGTTGATGATTAGTTTTGCTGAGCTGCTTCCCCTCCTCTGTCTCCTTTTTCACTCTTTGCTAATAGGGATGACTCTATGAATGGGAGAGGAGAGGGACATATTGAGAGATGATGGTGATACAAGAAACAAAAGAAATCAACAGAAATGAAAAAAAAAGATTTTTTAAAAAATTAGAATCTGGGAGGTATTAGAGTTTTTAGGACATGGACTAGTAGTCAGGGATCCTATATTCTTATCATAAATCTGCATTCAACTAGTCATGTGACTTTAAAAAAGCCATTTTATCTCTCTGGGTCTAAGTATTCTTCACAATAAAATGAGTGGGTTGGACTAGGTGATCTCAAATCTCCCTTCAAGCTCTAATGTTACAATATTCTCTACGTAAAATACAAATTACCTGTTGTTCCCTTCAGTCCTTTACATTTTCTGATATAGACTAAAAGAAGATAGCTTTTTTTCCCTCCCTATAACCCTTTGGGCCCAACCCAACAAAGGTTGAGGTTTCCTGAAGCCTCCTCAAAGTTGGATGATTATGAGCTGGACAACTTGATAGCTCAGCTAAGGTCCAGGCAGTTCAAGTTTCTTTAGATATGGGAAGTGTCAACATCCCCTGGTGAAGCTGAGTTGACAAAGATGCTTTGGCTTCTGCCATACTGTTTGTATATATAACAACAGGGCAATGATGTCTAGTAGAGGCAGGAACTGGGATCCCAGTTAGTCAAATTAACCTATTGAAGATACCTGTAAGATATCACTGGTATCTATTATCTATATATTTCTCTCAAAGATGATATAGAGTAGTACTGTCAAATTCAAATAAAAAATCGGATCCCTGCAAGAAAAACATTGATTTAGAAAACTCACAAATTAACATTATATATGTTGTATTGTATTTTCATTTATTTTGTTAAACATTTCCCGATTATATATTAATCTGGTTCTGCTAGTTTTGTGGGCAGAACATGGTCTGTACACACCTTGAGTTTGACACCTCTGAAAGTATTGAAGGAACAAAAAGAGCTAGAAGAATAAGGAGTCTTTTGAGGCAAGACATTGGATCTTGGGAAGTCAACTAAGGTAGATGGAACAAATGAAGATTGTAGGGGTAGATAAGTAGGTCCCAGAGTCTAAGAGATTATAGCATTATCTAGAGAAGTAATATAGAATTAAGCAATAAAAATATTCAGCTATTTATGTTTTTTGACTACTCAGTTTACACTCCAAGAATGTTGTTGATAGGAAGAAAAAACTTATCTGTACAAAAATATTCATGGCTACATTTTATAATTTAAATGTTGGAAATTCAGTTCTTTATTACCAAAAATATCCTTTTTGTGTGTTCCTCTGATTTCCTATTTTCAGAAACTGCTATCCTATCCATGCTCTATATTGGCCAGCAAACTTCAGAGAAATTATGACTGGGGATTGGCTCATGCCTTCATAAGAAGTATATAGAAGTTCAAAGGACAAGGCAAAGGTTTGGCTCTATATCAAAGCTCTTGGAGCTGATTCTCTATATCTATGGTTTGGTTTTTCTCTTGGTTTCTGATTCCCATTGCCCAAGTTCAGAAAATCTTGTGTGAGCTCTTTGCCTGAGTTCCCAAGGTGACTTTTATTTTTGCCTTTTTTTGTCTTGGTTCTGAACTCATTTTGCCTATTCTCCTTTCCTGCATTTCTGATTTCTACTCTGAATCATCCTTTGTTCCTTCAGTGCAAAAGGGGAGAGTGTTATTCTCGAAGAGCAACACTGCTACACAGGGTATGGCAGGTATGGAAAGAGACTAGATGCCAATGGGGAACAGCATAGTTATGTCTCCCTGGCAACCAACAGCTGGTGGCTTGGGTATATAGCCGAATGCACAATCTAATTGAAGGATCCCAAAGTAACTCAGGGCTCAAAATTACATTATAGAGAGTTTTTTAAAAAATTATTTTCCCTGATATATTTTTATTTCATTACATATTTCCCAATTACATATAAAACAATTTTAACACTCTTTTTTAAAAATTTTGAGTTCCAAGTTCTCTCCCTTCCTTTCATCCTTCCCTCCGCCTTGAGAAGGCAAACAATTTGATACCAATTATACATGTGACATCATGCAAAACATATTTCCATATTAGCCATGTTGTAAAAGAAAATAGACAAAAACCCAAGAAAAATAAAGAAAGTAAAAAAAAAAGTATGCTTCAATCTTCATTCAGAGTTCATCAGTTCTCTCTTTGGAAATTTTTCATCATAAGTCCTTTGGAACTGTCTTAGATCATTGTCTTGATCACAGCAGCTAAGACTTTTACAGTTAATTATCCTTAGGACATTGCTGTTACTGTGTATAATGTTCTCTTGTTTCTGCTCACTTAATGTTGCATGAGTTCATGTAAATTTTCCCAGATTTCTCTGAAACCTTTCTGCTCATCATTTCTTGTAGTAGTTATTTTAAATGGAATATCTCTTTATATCTCTTGATGATGGGGTTTGTTGGTAGTATATAGAAATGCTGATGATTTGTGGGGGCTTTTTTATACCCTGGAAATTTACTAATTTGTTAATTGTTTCAACTAATTTTTTAGTTGATACTCTAAGGTTCTTTTAATATGCCATCATATCATCTGAAAAGATTGATAATTTTGTTTCCTCATTGCTTATTTTTTTCCTTCTATTTTGCAGATCAGTTGCTTTTTTGATGAGATATTCCACATTTTCTTTTATTTTTTCATCCTTTTGACTATGTTTTATTGTTTCTTGATGTCTCATAAAGTTGTTAGCTTCCAGGTACCTAATTCTAATTTTTAAGAAATAATTTTCTTTAGTGAGCTTTTGTACCTCTTTTTCCATTGGGTCAATTCTACTTTTTAAGGAGTTATTTAACTAGTGATTTTTTAAAAAAAAATTGTACCACTTTTTCCATTTGGCCAATTCTTTTTTTAAGGTGTTAATTTTTTAATAGCTAATTTATTTATTTTTAGTTTTCAACATTCATTTCCATAAGATTTTGAATTTTAAATTTTCTCCTCCTTCTTCTCCCTCCTTCCCTTCCAAGATGGCATGCAATCTGATATATACTCTACTTATACATTCATGTTAAGCATGTTTTCCCATTAGTCATGATGTAAAGAACAATTAGAACTAATGGGAGGAACCACAAGAATGAAGCAATAAAATGAAGCAACAAAAGAAAAAGAGAGCAAATAGTATGTTTCCATCGACTTTTGGACTCCATAGTTCTTTCTCTGGATGTAGATAGCATTTTCAATCATGAGTCTTTTGGAGTTGTCTTAGATCCTTTCATAGCTGAGAAGAGCCAAGTCTGTCAAAGTCAGTCATCATACAGTGTGGCTGTTTCTGTGTACAATGTTCTCCTGGTTCTGCTCATTTCACTCAGCATCAGTTCATATAAGTCTTTCCAGGTTTTTTTCTGAAATCTGCCTGTTCATTATTTCCTTATAGCACAATAGTATTTCATTACATTCATATGCCATAACTTGTTCAGTCATTCCCCAATTGATGGGCATTCCCTCAATTTCCAATTCTTTGCCACCACAAAAAGAACTGTTATAAATATTTCTGTGCCTGTGGGTTCTTTTTTCATTTTTATGATCTCTTTGGGATTCAGACCTAGAAGTTGTATTGCTGGGTCAAAGGGTATGCACACTTTTATAGCCCTTTGGGCATAGTTCCAAATTGCTCTCCAGAATGGTTAAATCAGTTCACAACTCCACCAACAATGCATTAGTGTTCCAATTTTCCTACATCATCTCCAACATTTATCATTTTCCTGTTTTGTCATGTTAGCCTCTCTGATAGGTGTGATGTGGTACCTCAGAGTTGTTTTGATTTGCATTTCTCTAATCAATAGTGATTTAGAGCATTTTTTTCATATGACTATAGATAGCTTTAATTTTTTCCTCTGAAAACTGCCTGTTAATATCCTTTGACCATTTGTCAATTGGGAAATGACTTGTATTCTTATAAATTCAGCTCAGTTCTCTATATATTTTAGAAATGAGACCTTTATCAGAGATACTGGCTGTAAAAAATCTTTCCCAATTTTCTGCTTCTCTCCTAATCTTGGTTGCATTGGCTATTTGTACAATAAAACTTTTCAATTAATGTAGTCAAAATTATCCATTTTGTATTTCATAATGTTCTCTATCTCTTGTTTTGTCATAAATTCTTCCCTTCTCCATACATCTGAAAGGTAAACTATTCCTTGTTTTCCTAGTTTGATTATAGTATCAGTCTTTATATCTAAATCCTGTACCCATTTTGACTTTATCTTGGTATAGGGTGTAAGATGTTGGTCTATGCCCAGTTTCTGCCTTACTATTTTCCAGTTTTCCCAGCAGATTTTGTTAAGTAGTGAGCTCTTATCCAAGAAGCTGGAATTCAGGTGTTATTTTCTTCAGTATATTTTGTCCCTCTTTTACCAAGCTATTTATTGTCTTTTCATAATTTTCTTCCTTTGCTCTCATATCTTTGCCTATTTTTTTTCTTTGCCACTCTGATTTTGAAAATCATTTTTAGCTCATTCAGGAATTCTTATTGGACTTGAGTACAATTAAAATATTTTTCTTTGCCTTTAAGGCTTTGCTGGTAGCTGTTTTCCTTCATTGTCTTCTTAGTTTTTGTCTTGATCTTCCCTATAACCATAGTACATTTTTATGGTAAGATTCTTTTTGTTGTTGTTTGCTAATATTCCACCTTATTTCTTAATTTTAAAATTTATATTAAAATTGGGTTCTGTTCCCACCATGGAGAAGAAGGGGAACTCTCTCAAGCTTCAAGCTTTTTTTT
Organism: Vombatus ursinus; assembly: GCF_900497805.2. Taxonomy (NCBI): domain Eukaryota; kingdom Metazoa; phylum Chordata; class Mammalia; order Diprotodontia; family Vombatidae; genus Vombatus; species Vombatus ursinus. The sequence continues at coordinate 11,843,573 of NW_020954737.1, read as the reverse complement.
CTGTTGTTTTCAAAACTAGTTTTGGGGGTTTGGAGGTTTTCAGTCCTTCCAAGGTAGTGTGATCTGTGGAGAGGTGTGGTCATTGTTCTCTTGGTCTGCACTCTGGTCTTTGCCCAGGAAAGGCCCCTTATCTCTTGAGATTGCAATCAATACTGCTTCCCAAACCCTCTCCTCATTTCCTTGGGACCAGAAACAACATTGGAAACAATACTATTCCTCAGAGTCACTGATCCCTTGGGACTGGAAGTGACATTGCTCCCAAGAGCCTTGCTCACTTGATATCAGAAATCATACTTTCCTCAGGGTCCCTTGTCCCTTATGACCTAAAGTGATATTGCTCCTCAGGGCTTTCTCTCCTTGATCAAAAGTGCTCCTCTTGGGAGTTCCACTTCCATGAGCCAAGGTGGTAGAGTAAGAAATAAGTTGCTCTCAACCTCCCAGAAAATATCAAACCAGAAAAAACCCTTGAAGAGCTGAGTTAGCAGAAAGATGGGGTTTAGCATTGTTGTAGCCCAGGAAGCTTGGGGGATTAATGGGAAAGGCCCCTCTCCCTCTGGGGGAAGGGGAGCAGTACAGGACAGGAGGTGTCCCACCAAGCAGCAGCAAGCCCCACCTTAGCATACCAGGGGGAGATCCTGAGACCCAGGGTGGTGGAGTAGGGAAGCATCAACACCAGGACCTCCAGAGTGCTTTAATACAGGCAAGGAAACCAGGAGACATCACCTCAGAAAACCACCACGTGTGATGGCAAATCACCCATCACCTCTGCACAACTCTGGGAAGCACAACTCCAGGAGATAAAGCTACAGACTGACAGATATAGTCCAGCAGTGCAACATCCCTATGCAAGGCCCAGGTGAGCAGGAGCCAAACATTTGAGGGTAAGGCTGGAGTGAGCAGGTGTCTCCCAGGGGCCAGACTCCCCACCAACACCCCAAGAGCTCCAGTACTGCTGTTTCCAGAAGAGTACCAGGTAAGCTGCCAAAACTCTACAATGACCAACTGCCAGTACCTGAGGCCCTAGCACACAAAGCCAGTGACCAGGTCCCATGCTCCCAGGACAAGAAGCTTGGGTAAGTGCCCCTTGCACTCTAGTTAGAGAACTCAACTTTTTTTTTAAGCCAAGAAATAGGCAAACACCATGAGCAGAAAAGCAGAAACACACAATGAACATAGATTCTTACTATGAAAACAGAGAAGATCAAGGCACAAATTCAGAAGAGGACAACATTGTCAATATACCTATATCTGAAACCTCAAAGGGGAATATGAACTGATCTCCAGCCCAAAAAGCCCACTTAGAAGAGCTCAAGAAGGATTTTAAAAGTCAAATAAGAGGGGCATCTAGGTGGTGCAGTGGATAGAGCACCAGCCCTGAAGTCAGGAGGACCTGAGTTCAAATCTGGCTGTGATAGACCCTCCGTTAGGGTCCCAGGGGCACCACGCCCCGGGGCCTCTGGCTCGGCTTCCCCTAACAGCTGTTGCAACATCCTGGGTGAAATCCTCAAGGGTGGGGTGCAACATCCTGTTCTGTAAATAACCTGATCTGTCTTCCCGGCACCCCACTGGACCCTGTTCTCTTCCCAGCACCCCACCAGACCCTGTTTTGTAACCGGACAGTATAAATATTTCAGATAAAACCCTCGGTGGTGCGGCCCCTGGGATGCACACCTGGGGTCCGTCGCCGGCCGGCTCAAATAAACGCGCTCACAATTCATGTCAATCGGGTGCTGTGCTCTGATTTCTCTCGGTCGTCCAGTTCACTGGCCTCAGACCAAACACTTAATACTTACTAGCTGTGTGACCCTGGGCAAGTCACTTAACCCCAATTGACTGAAAAAAAGGGGGGAAAGTCAAATAAGAGAGGTAGAAGAAAAATTGGGAAAAGAAAAGAAATGAGAGGTATGCAAAAGACAGTCAATAGTTTGGAAAAGGAAGGACAAAAATTAATTATAAAAAACAAGTCCTTAAAAAATACAATTGGCCAAATGGGGAAAAAGGACACTGAAGAAAACAACTCATTAAAAAGTAGAATGGGCTAAATGGAAAAAAAGACACAAAAACTCACTGAAGAGAAAAACTCCTTAAAAAGTAAAATGGGCCAAATGGAAAAGGAGTTACAAAATCTAATAGAAGAAAACAATTCATTAAAAATTAGATTTCAGCAAGTAGAAGCTAATGATTCTATGAGAGATCGATAATCAATCAAATAGAAAGAAAAGAATTAAAAAAAGAAGAAAATATAAAATATCTCATTGGTAAAACAACTGACCTGGGAAATAGATCAAAGAGAGACAATTTAAAAATTATTGATCTACCTGAAAACCATGATGAAAAAAAGAGCCTGCACAACATCTTTCAGGAAATCATCAAAGAAAACTGCCCTGAAGTCCTAGAACCAGAAGGTAGAATAGTCATCAAAAGAATCCACCAATCTCCTCCTGACAGAGATCTCAAATTGGAAACACCAAGGCATATTGTAACCAAATTCTAAAACTACCAGATCAAAGAGAAAATACTGCAAGCAGCCAGAAAGAAACAATTTAAATATCATGGAACCATAGTCAGGATTATGCAGGACCTTGCAAATTCTACATTAAAGGATTAGAGGGTGTGGAATATAATATTCCTTAAGGCAAAAGAGCTTTGATTACAACCAAGGATCAACTACTCAGCAAAATTGAGCATAATCTTTCAGGGGAGGAGATGGAAAGGGAGAAAGGAGAGAGAAAAGCATAAATGGGAGGGGGGATAGGATGTAGAGAGACACAGATAATAATTACAACTGTGAATGTGAATGAGATGAACTCTTCCATAAAATGGAAATGGATAGCAGAGCGGGTTAAGAACCATAATCCTACAATATGTTGTTTACAAGAAACACATTTGAAGCAGAGGGATATACCCAGAGTAAAGGTAAAAGGCTGGAGAAGAATATATTATGCTTCAGCTGAAGTAAAAAAAAAAGCAAGAGTAGCAATCCTGATCTCAGACAAAGCAAAATCAAAAATAGATCTAATTAAGAGAGATAAGGAAGAAAACTACATCCTGCTAAAATTCACCATAGGAAATGAAGTAATATCATTACTAAACATATATGCACCAAGTGGTGTAGCATCCAAATTCTTTTTTTTTTCTTTTTTGGTGAGGCATTTGGGGTTAAATGATTTGCCCAGGGTCACACAGCTAGTAAGTATCAACTGTCTGAGGCTGGATTTGAACTCAGGTCCTCCTGACTCCAAGGCCAGAGCTCTATCTACTGCACCACCTAGCTGCCCCACATCCAAATTCTTAAAGGAAAAGTTAAAGCAAGAAATAGACAGCAAAACTATACTAGTGGGAGACCTTAACCTCTCCCTTTCAGACCTAGATAAAACTAACCACAAAATAAACAAGAAAGAAGGTAAGGAGATGAATAGAATTTTAGAAAAGTTAGATATGGTTGACCTCGGGAGAAAACTGAATGGGGACAGAAAGGAAAAAACCCTTTTTCTCCATGGTACATAGTACCTACAGAAAAATTGACCACATTCTAGGGCATAAAAAAACCTCATGATCCAACACAGAAAGGCAAAAATATTAAATGCATCCTTTTCAGATCATGATGCAATAAAAATTGCATGTAATAAAGGGCCATGGAAAGAAAGACTAAAAATTAGTTGGGAACTAAATAATCTAATCCTAAAGAATGAGTGGGTTAAACAACAGATCATAGAAACAATCAAAAACTTCATCCAAGAGAATGGCAATAATGAAACAACATACCAAAATTTGTGGGATGCAGTGAATATGGTCCTTAGGGGAAGTTTTATATCTCTAAATGCTTACATGAATAAAATAGAGAAAGAAGAAATCAATGAATTGGGCATGTAACTAAAAAAGCTAGAAAAAAATTGAAAATCCCCAATTAAATGCCAAATTAGAAATTTTGGAAACCAAAGGAGAGATTAAAAAAATTGAAATTAATCAAACTATTGAAGTAAGAAATAAAACTAAGAGCTACTTTTATGGAAAAAAACAATAAAATAGATAAACCTTTGGTTAATTTGACTAAAAAAAAAGAAAGAAATCCAAATTACCAATATTGAAAATGAAAAGGGTGAATTCACCACCAATGAATAGGAAATCAAAACAATAATTAGGACTTATTTTGCCCAACTGTATGCCAATAAATTCGACAATCTTAGTGAAATCAGTGTATATTTACAAAAATATAAATTGCCCAAGTTAACAGAAGTGGAAATAAAATACTTAAATAACCTCATTTCAGAAAAAGAAGTTGAACAAGCCATCAATGAACTCCCTAAGAAAAAATCAACAGGGACAGATGGATTTACAAATGAATTCATTCAAACATTTAAAAAACAACTAATTCCAATACTATATAAACTATTTGGGAAAATAGGTGAAGGAGTCTTACCAAATTCTTTTTATGACATAAATATGGTGCTGATACCTAAACTGGGAAGAGCCAAAACAAAGAAAGAAAATTATAAATCAATTTCCCTGATGAATAAAAATGCAAAAATTTTAAATAAAATATTAGCAAAGAGATTATAGCAACTTATCTCCAGGATAATACACAATGGCCAGGAAGGATTTATACTGAGACTGCAGGGCTGGCTCAATATTAGGAAAACTATCAGCATACTTGACCATATCAACAAAAAAACTAACAGAAATCATATGGTTATCTCAATAGATGCAGAAAAAACATTTGACAAAGTACAACACCTATTCCTATTAAAAACACTAGAAAGCATAGGAATAAAAGGAGTCTTCTTTAAAATGTTAGGTAGTATCTTTCTGAAACCATCCACAAGCATTATATGTATTGGGATTAAGCTAGAAGCATTTCCAATAAGATTAGGGTTGAAACAAGGATGTCCATTATCACCACTGTCATTCAATATTGTACTGGAAATGTTAACTTTAGCAATAAGAGAAGAAAAAGAAATTGAAGAAATTAGAATAGGCAAAGAAGAAAAAAGGTATCACTCTTGGCAGATGATATGATGATACACTTAGAGAATCCTAGAGAATCAAGTGAAAAATTACTTGAAATAAACAAATTTAGCAAAGTTGTAGGATATAATATAAACCCACACAAATCATTGGCATTTCCATATATTACTAACAAAACCTAGCAGCAAGGGATAGAAAGAGAAATTCCATTTAAAGTTACTGTAGACATTATAAAATATTTGGGAGTGTACGTGCCAAAACAAACTCAGGAACTATATGAACAAAATTATAAAACACTTTTCACACAAATAAATTCACATCTAAATAATTGGAAAAATAGGAGCTACTCATGGGTAGGCCAAGCTAATGTAATAAAAAATGACAATTCTACCTAAGTTAATTTACTTATTCAGTGCCATACCAACCAAACCACTAAAACATTATTTTATAGTGCTAGAAAAAACAGTAACAAAATTCATCAGGAAGAACAAAAGGTTTAGAATTTCAAGGGCACTGATGAAAAGAAATGCAAAGGAAAGTAGCCTAGACATACCAGATCTTAAATTGTATTATTAGCTTTACCAAAAACCTTCTAGTCCTGTATTCATTGCTAGCACAGGGGTCCTCTGTAACCTCTTTCTGACCAGTCACCAGGTCCCCTTGACCTCTCTGGCTTGAGAGTTCCTGAAGCTGCTGCTGCTTCTGTTACCACCACCTTGTCCCACCATTGGTATTTCTTCCATGTGGGCTCCATGTCAACTGCTACCCCCACATCACAGATCACTATTTCTGACCTTCTAAGTTGTCTTGGGCTGGAAGAATGCCTCACTGACCTTTTTTTGGCTCTGCCACTCCAGAATTCAATTTAAGGCATTACTTTTAAGTTGAGAGAGCTCAGCTGAGTGTATTCTCTGTTCTGCCATCTTGGTTCCACGCCTAGAAGTCTTTAGACAGAGTTTTTACATGGCACTAATGGAGCAAGGAAATGGGATAATCTGTGCAATGAGAGTATTCTCTGAATTGCCTAATAAAGAATGAACAGTGAGAAGCAAGGAACCAGGGAACTTAACTCTAACTCTGTCATAGTTTAGAAGCAGCTGGAGCAGTTGAGATACCAGGCCTCCCAGGTCAGTTAAACCTTAGCATACATGAATATTGTACACTGGGGATGAACCAGTCAAATCAAATTTCACTGGTTTCCAGTCCCTTAATACTTTTAGACCTTCTGGTTACCCTGAAAGCCTTGCTGTATTTTAATTTTTAGTATTGTAGTTATCTACGTGTGTCATGTGACACATTATATAGAGTGCCAGGCCTAGAGTCAGGAAGACACAGCTTCCTGAATTTAAATCTGGCTTCAGACCCCTACTGACTGTGTAACTCTGGGCAAGTCACTTAACCCTGTTTGTCTCGGTTTCCTTATCTGTAAAATGAGCCAGAGAAGGCAATGGCGAACCATTCCAATGTCTCTGCCAAAAAATCCCCAAATGGGGTCACAAAGAATCAGATGCAATTTAAATGACTGAGCAACAATACAACCACACGGGTCATCCCTATACTAAACTGGAAACACTACAAGGTCAGGAGCTATGTCTATTTGATTGTAAATTCCTTGAGAGCAGGGACTGTCTTTTGCCCTTTTTTTGTATCCCTAGTGCTTAAAACAGTGCCTGGCACATCATAGGCACATAATAAATGTTTATTGAATTAAATTGAAACATGTCCCTTCCCAGAACCTAGAATAGTACTCCACAGACATTTTTTTGGGGGGACTAGACTTGTGATTTAATAGGTATAGTGAATTCCCAGTGAAGAAACTACCTCTATGGATGCAAATAGGTATCTGCTCTGAAACTTTTAGTTTTACAGAAAGGTCTAGTGAACCAAAATGTTCATGATGTGCCCAGAAGCACACAGCCAGAGATGACATTTGAACTTGAACCCATCTTCCTATATACAAAGCCAGCTATCTATCCACTAGCCATCTCTGCCTCTTGTTCCTCATATATAATAAACACAATTTTATTTGAGGTTATTGATGATGACTTTTGGATTCCAGTATTCCAATGGATTTCTGGATACTTCACTCCACCAAATCTCCTCTGTCCACTTAGCTTTGAGCCATGGCATGTTATTACTCCACCACTATCTGTACTCTGCCCCAGAATGACTTTCTCATTGTTCTCATCCTGGCCTGACTGACATCTAATACCAATATGCACCTCCTGGCTTTCACGTTGCTTTCCTGTTGCTGGCCATATGCCTTGCATTTATTACCTGCTGCTACCTATGATTTGGCCTGCTTCTTATTCCCCTCGAGTACTGCTATAAGAGGAATTACTATCTACACCATGACCATTGTAGTACAGAGGGCCCATCAATACTTCAAAAGATCCACAATTTCATTAATGTGGGTACTCCTTCCTCCAACACTGATTATAACCTATCCATACCTTACTTGATAGTTTCATAAGCTGTTGTGACCAAAAAAGTTTACCACTAGTGAAACCACACTTCTGTTGATGATCCTTTCTGAACTTAGCTCAGAGGGAGCTAGGTGGCACAGTGGATAGTGTTTGACCTGGAGTCAGGAAGGTCGGAATTCAGATCTAACCTCAGTTACCTACTAGTTGTGTTACCCTGGGAATGTCATATGACTTGCATATGCCTCAGTTTCCTCATCTGTTAAATAGGGATGATAATAATAGCAACTACCTCCCAGGGTTATTATAAGGATAAAATGAGATGGTATTTGTAAAGTACTTTATGAACCATTTTTTTTCAGTTATGTCCAATACTTCATGACCATGTTGTCTATAGGATTTTCTTGAAAAAGATAGTGCAGTGGCTTGCCATTTCCTTTTCCAGAGGATTAAAGCAAACAGAGGTTAAATGACTTGCACAGGAAGTGTCTGGGGCTAGATTAGAACTCAAGTCTTCCTGACTAAAGAGCTATATAAATGCTATTTATTATTATTATTATTATTATTATTTAGACTGTTCCCTAGACATCAGTAACACAATCCATTACTAGGCCTATCCATACTCAAAGTCTTTCCAGCCCAAGAGGACCTGCCAGGTCTTGTGCTTTGCTGGCATAAATAGCCTTCAAGAAACAATTACCTGGGGGGTGTGGTCAAGATGGTGGAGTAAAAGCAGGAACTCACTTGAGCTCTCCCCCAAACCCCTCCAAATACTTACAAAAATGACTATAAACAAATTCTAGAGCAAGGACCCCACAAAAAGAGAGTGAAGCAAATTTCCAGCCCAAGACAACCTGGATGGTCGATGGGAAAGGTCTTTTGTGCCTGGCCAGAAGGAAAGGTCTGTCGGACCTGTGTGAGAGAGGAACTTGGTCCAGTCCAGTCCCGGTGCAGCCCCTGGGTGGCGGCCCCAGTGGAAGTGGCCACTTCTGGAACTGTCAGCTCACAGAGGGTGGGGGGATCCAGCAGCTGATCAGAGAGAGATTGCAAGGATCTCTTTGCTGGTAATGAGGTAGGATTCTCTTGCTTTTCCCCTGCTTGGATCTGGGTCACAGTCCTGGGTGGCAGTCCTGGGGCAAGGAGGAGTGCTAGCATGGTGGAGCTTGTAGTGGTGGTGAAGAGGATACCCTCCTCACAGTTCCAAGGCAGAAAGAGTGCTTGTGGTCACACATAGACTACAGCAGAGGCCAGGAGAGGAATAAACACCTCTCCTTAGATCATAGTACCTTGGAAGAACTGAAAACTTACAGGTCCCTAGAAGTATCTCTGAACATGGCTGCACAAAACCTCTGAAGCTTGGGACAGTACACCTTCCACATTGGAAGCACAGCCTACCTTAACAAAGAGTTAAAAAGTCAAGTAACTGTCTGGGAAGATAAGCAAACAGAGGACAAAACTCAGACTATAGAATCTTACTTGATGACAAGGAAGATCAAAACATACAACCAGAAGAAGACAACAAAGTCAAAGCTCATACCTCTAAAGCCTCCAAGAAAATATGAATTGTTCTTAGGCTATGGAAGAGCTCAGAAAGGATTTTGAGAAGCAAGTAAGAGAAGTGGAGGAAAAATTGGGAAGAGAAATGAGAGTGTTGCAAGAAAATCATGAAAAATGAATCATCAGCTTGCTAAAGGAGACCCCAATAAATGATGAAGAAAATAACACCTGAAAAAATAGACTAGACCAAATGGCAAAAGAAGTCCAAAAAGACAATGAAAAGAAGAATGCCTTAAAAAGCAGAATTGTCCAAAAGATAAGGAGGTCCAAAAGCTCACTAAGGAAAATAATTGCTTAAAAATTAGAATAGAGCAAATGGAAGCTAATGACTCTATGAGAAATCAAGAAATCATAAAACAAAACCAGAAGAATGAAAAAATAGAAAACAATATAAAATATCTCATTGGAAAAACAACTGATCTGGAAAATAGATCCAGGAGAGATAACTTAAAAATTATTGGACTACCTGAAAGCCATGATCAAAAATAGAGCCTAGACTCATCTTTCAAGAAATTATCAAGAACCTGATATTCTAGAACCAGAGGGCAAAATAGAAATTGAAAGAGTCCACCAATTACCTCCTGAAAGAGATACCAAAAGGAAAACTCCCAGGAATATTATAGTCAAATTCCAGAGTTCCCAGGTCAAGGAGAAAATATTGCAAGCAGCCACAAAGAAACAATTCAAGTATTGTGGAAACACAATCAGGATAACACAAAATTTAGCAGCTTCTACATTTAGGGATTGGAAGACTTGGAATATGATATTCTGGAGGTCAAAGGAGCTAGGAATAAAACCAAGAATCACTTACTCAACAAAACTGAGTGTAATCAGTGAGGGGAAAAAATTAACATTCAGTAATGTAGAGGAATTTAATGCATTCTTGAGAAGCCAGAACTAAACAGAAAAATTGATTTTCAAGTATAAGACTCAAGAGAAGCGTGAAAAGGTAAACAGGAAAGAGAAATCATAAGGGACTTATTAAAGTTGAACTTTTTACATTACTACATGGAAAGATGATATTTATAACTCATGAGATCATTCTCATTATTAGGGTAGTTGGAGAGAATATATACATAAATAGAGGGCAAGGGTGAGTCAAATATGAAAGGATGATATCTAAAAAAGAAAATTAAGGGGTGAGAGAAATGTACTGGGAGAAGTAGAAAGGCAGAGGTAGAATGGAGTAAATTATTTCACATAAAAGAAGCAAGAAAAAGCTTTTACAATGGAGGGGAAGAGGGGAGAGGTGAAAAGGAATGAGTGAACTTTATTCTTATCAGGTTTGGCTTAAGGAGGGAATAACATATACACCCAATTGGGTATGGAAATCTATTTTATCCTACAGGAAAGTAGGGGGGTATGGGATAAGAGAGGGAGGGGTGATAGAAGGGAGAGCAGATTGGGGGAGGGGGTAATCAGAAGCAAACCCTTTTGAGGAGGGACAGGGTCAAAAGAGAGAATAGGATAAATGGGAGGTGGGATAGGATGGAGGGAAATACAGTTAGTCTTTCACAACATGACTATTATGGAAGTGTTTTGCTTGACTGCAGCTGTATAACCTATGTTGAATTGCTTGCCTTCTCAATGAGAGTGGGTAAGGAGAGAGGAGGGGAGAGAATTTGGAACTCAAAATTTTAGAAACGAATGTTAGAAATTGTTTCTTCACACAACTGGGAAATAAGATACATAGGCAAAGGGGTACAGAAATCTATTTTACCCTACAGGAAAATAGAAGGGGAAAGGGACAAGAAAAAGGGGAGGTGATAGAAGGGAGTACAGATTGGGTGAAGGAGGAATCAGAATGCTGGCTGTTGTGGTGTGGGGGGTGGGGAGGGATGGGGAGAATATTTGGAGCTCAGAATCTTGTGGAAGTGAATGTTGAAAACCAAAAATAAATAAATTGGAAAAAAAAGGAAAAAAGAAGCCTTTCCACATTCCCTATAATACTAGTACATTCCCCTGTGGATTAATTCTAACTTATACAGTGTATATCTTGTTTATGTATAATTGCTGCATATTGTCTCCCCATTAAACTCCTTGACAAAAAAATATTTACCTTTATACTAGGATGAGGCTTCAGGAAGAAGTCAAGAGATTATGAGATCTAGAGTAAAATAGGCACTGATGAAATCAAGGTGATGTCCTAATATATCATTAGAACACAGCTAACTTAAAATTCAATCAATGAAGCATAATCAATAAACTTGGAAATTATTAAATGTAGTGAAAATCTGCTGAAATGAAAAAGTAAGGTATTATAATTAGATATATTTGTATAGATACATATATATGTATATATGTATATATATATATATATATAAAGAAAGAAAGAGAGAGAGTGAGAGAGTGTAGGAGGAAGGAAGGAGGGTGGGAGAAAAGGAGAGACAGGAAGAGAGAGATAGGGAAGAAGAGAGATAGTGAAGGGAAGGAAAAAGAAAGAGGAGAGGAGAGGGGAGAGAGAATGGCAGGGTGGGAGAGAGAGAGAGAGAGAAGAGAGAGAGAGAGAGAGAGAGAGAGAGAGAGAGAGAACAGGAAAGAGATGATTTTCTATTTCTGTTGGGGTTACCATCATCCTTAAGGGTATATATCATGTCTGTACCATATTTCAGGTCCTCATCATATAATGTCTAGACTATTGCAATAGCCTCCCTATTTTCAGTTTCTTCCCTCTCCAAGCTTTCATTTGCACAATTAACAAGCTGATATATCTAAAACACCGAATGGGCAATATTGTTCCACCAATCAAAAAATCTTTGGAGGCTCCATTTTATCCTCTAGGATAGGGTTTCTTAAATTTCTTTTGTGTCATGTACCCCAGTGGCAGTCTGATGAAGCCTATGAACCCCTTCTCAGAATCATGTTTTTAAATACATAAAATACAATACCTAACATGACAAAAAACAACTATATGTTATCAATATATCAATATACTTGTTTACATATGTATACATATATGCCTATTTATGTGTGCATATATGTATATATGAGTATGTACATACTGGCATTCATATATATGTATGTTTTTTTTTTCCATGGTCCCTAAGTAAGGAAATCTGCTCATGTATAAAATACAAAATCTCAATCCTAATATTTAAATCTTTACAACTTTAACATGTCATTCTGCTCTACCAGATCAAATACTTTTTAATAGACAATTAATAATAAATAACATAAGATTTTGTATTCTCTGGATCTTTCAGTCAATTACATTTCTATAAAAATTTGGTGAAATGAAGGACATCAGCAATGAAGGCCTATTTCTTCTTTTCTTAAACCTTCATCAAGCATGTGTTTGATGTGTATATAATTTATTTTCACAATGATTTTCTTGAAACAGGAAAGTATGACTATGAATAGCTTCTTAGCCATTTTTTCCACTTCTATGATTTGTTCCAAGTAGTTGATATTGTCCTTTCTTTTAGATATCTTGATATTTGACTCATAAATGTTCTAGAAACTGTGCTAGCTTAAACATAGAACTTCCCTACATACATTTAGTCTAGGCCAGTTGTCTTTTCTAGGTTACTTTCCTTATTTTTGTTTCTACTTAATATATTCCAAATGTGGCACAACTTCTTTCAATGGTGGAGATCATATTGCATTATACTAATTTTGCCAGATCTTTTCCATTTTTACTTTTTTTGTTGTTGAACTTAGTTTTATCCATAAGTGTGCTCATGATGATCTGACTCAATTTAGTCTTCCTTCTTCCCAAGGTATCTATAAGCTGTTTTTTCCTCTAATATGTCTTGCTATTTTATAAAATAAAAATGCTTATATCCATCCTTTTTCTAGCACAAAAGTTTATATTCTAAACTGGTGTTATACTTGTCTTCAGTATCTCTCCACTTGCAAAAAGTTCAGGTGTTTGTTGATTCAATTATTTTTAAACTCCTCTAGACTTCTCACATTGAAAATTTATATACATTGGTTAAACTTCCTCAAGAAATGAGAAGTCTGTGTTTATGTCTGTTCTTTTATCCTATCCATAATTTGAATAAATATCCAATTTAAGTAGGTCAGGTTATGGTTGCCTACCACATCTGATAACTTTCATTTTCTTCTAACTTGGCATTGATTTTATTCTTTGCTCTGCCAAATTCATGATCCAATAATCTCACCATAGGCAGATTGTACACAGACAACTAATTTGGAAATTATTCAACATTACTAGCCATTTATTTTAGATATGTTAAGATACAATCAATTTCATTAAATAATTCATTTTAAAAAGTTATCCAGTATTTGTCATGCCCAGTACCTCCTGTTTTTCTTATCAAAGAAAGTATTCATGACATAGAGATTTCTCTATAATCTAGAAAGTTTTAGCTGCTTTTGTTTTTTAATTTTGAACATATTTTCTAGCACATTTTTTGCCATCTTTCTCTATACCTACCTTTCCGTCGACATTATAAAATATTAGAGTATATATTAATTTAATTTTGAGAGTGTAATTTTAGTTCTTTTTTTATTCTTTTCTTTTTTTTGTAGGCAATGGGGTTAAGTGACTTGCTCAAGGTCACACAGCTAGTAAGTGTCAAGTGTCTGAGGCTGGATTTGAACTCAGGTCCTCCTGACTCCAGGGCTGGTGCTTTATCCACTGCAGCTAGCATGCTCCTCCTCTCACATACGCTCCCTGAATAACAATCCCAAGTTCAAAGTATCTTGGGGATCTATATCCACCGAAAACTCATGACTTCCTGCTGATGAATTTATTTTTCTTCTGGTCCACTAGAGGAAATAACACTACTACTAGTACTGCTACTGCTATTGCTGTTGCTGCTGCTGCTGCTGCTGCTGCTATTACTATCTAGCATTTACCTAGCACTCCAAGGTTTACAAAGCTCTATATTTATGTTAACTCATTTAATGAAGTAGCATAGCAAAAAGATTTGTAATAGAATATAAATATGCATATAAATATATGTATCTTGATCAAAAAGAGTGAGCATAGGTAAGGTTTACATACAATGGGCACACAAATAGGATATATATATGCTGGGCCAATTCACATCTCCCATCCTAAAGGGCCACTAGTGTCTTCAGGCAATGTCTTGTTAGTTTTACTGTTCCCTTGGGACACATTGCTCAGTTGGGCTTTACTGGTCTCTGCTGGTCTCATGGTGACTGTTCTCTATTGGAACATTGCTTGACTTGTCTTATAGCATCAGCTAAGTGGTGCTCTGGTACTTGCTGGGCATATAGTGTCTTTTGAGTTATTGATGCCTGCTATTATATTTTGGACTCATCACTTTAGAAACATGAAATCTATCTAAACTTCAATCTATGAGGCCTGGGCACAGTGGCTAGTGCCTTTCCTTGATAAGGGCATCCTGATAGCTCTTGAATTACAGCAACTATGCCTAGTTTAAGAAAGCCAGGTAGAGCATCCTCCAGGCTTGAATTTAGCCTTTGATTTCCAACCCTCATGTCTAACTTGGGGTTGAACATTTCCAAGATCATCTCTGCCTTAGCATGCTAATGAATCTCATCAAGAGCAAGAGGCTAAGGAAGCACTGTCAGATTTATTTACCCCCTCTAGCCTGCATTCCTGTCTTAATTATGCATATCTGTTTGTAGTAGTCAGAAAAGCAAGAAAATTTGTTAAGCACTTATTATGCGTCGGGTACTATGCTAAGCACTGAGGATACAGAGAAAAGCAAAAACATGGTCCCTGTCCACAAGGAGCTCACATTTTCATGGGAGAGACAACATGCAGATAACTACATATGAGTGTATGAGAGATAATCTTTGAAGGAAGGTACTAGCAGTGGGCAGTACTGGAAAAGGCCTCTAAGCCTAATTGCTTTGGAATTGTATTTTAGCCAGAAAATAGCAACAAAGGAGCAACAAGGAGACCTTCAGTCTCCCTATCAAAGACTTTCTGGATCTCTTTATTTTTTTGTAGAAGATGCTGATGTATTCACAATTATCTTTGTGGTTATCTTTTTACTCATGCTCATCATAGGCATGTAATACAAGATGTTCCAGATGTCCCATGAAATAAAGTATCTTGTTGCTTTCGAACACACACTAAAACCAACTTGGACAACTATTTTTTTTCCTTTTACCTTTCCAAGGAGGATCTGTGAGGTCTTTTACCATTCAATTGCAATATTCTTTTGTGTTCTAAACCTTTTTTAAGGTGTTTTTTTCGCATCCTTTGCTTTGATATTTGTTCTACCATTTTTTGGATAACTGAATAGAGATCTCGCATCTAGGTGGTCCAATAACAATGTGATTATTAGTTCTATGTTCCCTTTTCTACAACTCTCCCACCATTACACTAAGAGCCATTTTGTATTTTTCTTTGTTTCATAGGTTGTGGCCCAAAAATTCATAGTCTAGTGATTGGCCTATGACTAATGATGCTCTCTGTGCTTAGTTAGGTGGTCCTGGAAAAGTGAACACAATATGTCATCAGGACCATATTCAAAACCTTCCCATCATGTTAACACCTGACAGAGTTTGTGTTCTGTTTGCATAGCCTTTGAAAACTTGAGAGTCATCTCCATACCAAAATATATAGTATGGTATACTTTGTGGAAGGCTTAATTATGAAAATAGTAAAATTATTAAATGCCTAATGGATTTTAGGTGAAGTCACTGATTTGATGATTAATTTCTGATTTTTTTTTTTTGTAGTGGATTGTTCAAAGTAAAAATCAACTAAAAAACTAAAGAGAATTATGGAAACAGTTATAATTGTTTTGTTTTCATCTAAATAGCAAAGCTCCATTATTATGAAAATTTCCCCATCTAGCTCTCATGGGTAAAATTACATCTTATATTCACTTTCCTCCTATACTAGAAATTGAACATGTCTAGTTCTCTGAATCTGGGAGCTAAACTCATGAAAAAAGACAGGCAGACATTGATTTTTTTTTTTTTCTGAAATAGGACTCAGATCTGGATTGGAGGGCAAAGATTTGGTATATTTAATTTGCTTTTTTCAGTTCCCCAGCACAACTTCCAGCCCAGGTAGGTCCTTCATAAATGTCCCTTTGATGGTGATGATAGAAGGAAGGAAGAAAAGGTAACAGGTTGAAATGTTAAGTACAGGTATTAGGAAAGGGTAATAAGCAAGGTATACTTTTGACCAGGATGCTGTATGAATGAAATGGAAAAGAGAATATATTTGGTTTAAATGAAAAAATAATCCAAAAAAGATCTCCAGAACTAGATTTTAGAATCACATTTCAAATCCCGTTTCTGCCATAGTTACTAGATATGTCACCGTGGACAATTAACACATTCTATCTGAGTCTCAGTCTCCTTACCATTCAAATGAGGATAATGATATTTTCCCTATATTTCTCCTAGAGAATTGTGAGAATCTAACTAGGCAATGTATATCAAGTTCTTTGAAAGCCTAAAGTGATTTGCAAGATTTTAACATCATCATGATGATAACAAAACTAGAGAAACTTTCAAAAATAGTAAGAAATATTGGCATTTATGCCTGCTAGCCAATTACAATGAAAATTAGCAACACACACGGTGGACACCCTTAAAAGCTTGAGCAAAAAGAAAGAAAGATATTTGTAAAGGATGCTTTATGATAGGTCATATCTTTACAATCACTGCTTTATAACTTATTGAAAGGTTTTAAGAATACAATCAATTAACAAGAATTTATCAAGTGCCTCCAAAGTGCCAAGGTTCAGTGTTAGTATATGTGAGTCCCTATCTACTATATACAAAAAATAAGTGAAGCCATACCTACCCTCAGGAAACTTTCATTCTATAGGGGAGACATATGAAGCTATGTTAAAAATAGATGCAAAATAAATACATGGTATTTTGGGGAGGGAAAGGCAATAGCATTTGAGAGGAAAAGACTTCATGTAAAGGGTGGTGGAAGCAGGTGACTTCATGTAGAAGGTGTATGAG
Organism: Vombatus ursinus; assembly: GCF_900497805.2. Lineage (NCBI taxonomy): Eukaryota > Metazoa > Chordata > Mammalia > Diprotodontia > Vombatidae > Vombatus > Vombatus ursinus. The sequence goes on along the minus strand of NW_020954737.1, from coordinate 11,826,732 downwards.
CTACTACTGTGTTTGTTGTCTTAAAAACACATTTGAATGTGTAGAGCAGTAGCTCTCAAACTCATTGCTTTCAGGACCCCTTTCAACTCAAAAATTATTGAAGATCTCAAAGAGCTTTGCTTATGTGGGTAATATCAATCAATATTAATAGTATTAGAAAGTAAAACTTTAAATAACTATCTAAATATTTATTAATTCACTTTTAAAGCAACTAATAAACCCATTAATGTAAATAACATTTTACGAAAAATAATTATATTTTCCTAAAAAGTAAAATACCTTGTGAGAAGGTTAACATTGTTTGAATGTTTTTGCAAATCTCTAATGTCTAGCTTAATAGAAGACAGCTGGATTCTAATTTCTGCTCCTGCATTCAATCTGTTGTGATATGTTGTTTTGGTTGAACTATGTGAAGAATATCCAATCTTACATAGATATGTAGTTGAGAAAGAAAGGGAGGAGTATATTGCTGAACAAATACAGTATTATTATGAAAATATTCTTGACCTTGCCTACCCTCTGAGGGTCTCAGGGACTCTCAGGGCTTCCTTGATCACACTTTGAGAATTACTTTTGCTGCTGAGTGAAATGTGACTTTAAAAGCTCTCATTTGACAAGATATCTGCATATGTCAAAATGATGCAAGATTCATTGAAAGCTATAAAAGTGGAGATAACTATTTTAGATGGTCCTCTGATTATTAATATCAAGTGGAACATAAAACAGGAAGATGTGCATTTGCCAAATGTGTTTGCTACTTTCATGGAGGCTATTCAGAATGAAGTACAAATCAAAGACTGATTCCCGGTATATCATAAAGTCTTCCTGATGCTTCTGTTTACAGATGACTTTATACTGATCAAGGCCTAGGACACTGAAGAGCCTCTTAAATGACATCTCTAATCTCTCAGAAAAGGTCAGCCTAACCATCCACAGAGGGAAAACCAAGTGGATTACCCAGGCTATGATATCCATTTGGATAGACAACCTACAGATCTTGGCCATCAATACATGTATTTTGGACAGATTATGCAAAGGGACAATGAGCAGGGCTCAAAATTGGAGAGCTAGTTAAATTGCTTTCGAGAAACTAGAAGAGTTTTTAATGACTCCAAGATTCTTCCCAAAACAATAGTCCATCTTTTAAATTTGTTTTTCCTAAAAATTTATTCTTGGTGCTAAAAGTTACATAGCATGAATTCTACAGTCTCTAAAGAATTATAGTTTCAGGCCATGCAAAGGGCAAAAATGACAAGGCACATGTTGGGGATATGTAGGCTGTAACTTACTGCTTATGAAGAATTGAGTGAGATAAAGAATGTGAAAGAATTTCATGAAAGATGGAGGTCTGGGAAAGGAAGAGGAATGGTGATGTGGTGAGAACTAGGGAATAACAACCTTTTGGTGCCTATGTAGTGTCAAGAGATCTAGAGAAGTCTTGAAGCTTGTTGGTTTGACCCTCTACAGATGATTTCCAGTAGGATAAGGACAAGAGTTACGCAGGGTGAGGTGTAGGTGTGGATGGCTTGTAGCATCATTGGAGATGTTACCCACATCAATAAGATCATAGATCAATTGATGTATTGAATTATAACTAAAGGTACATACATAACACAATATTATTGGATTAAAAAAATAATGAGGCTTAGTTGTTATAGAGCAATACACATCTATGATGTCATTTCAGGAGGTTAGGGTCTCTTCATTTTAAGATGGATGGATCCGCATTGTTTGTGGGTAGAAAAAAACCCAAAACAGATAAAACAAAAACCAAACCAAAACAGCACACTTCTGCTTGACCCTGATATCTAAGCTAGCTACCATTCTATTTCTCTCTTTTTATTCAGACCAAACTCCAATGTGTGGATTACCCACATTTGGGGCTTTCATTAACTATCTTTCCATCCCTCTCTAACCCCTTGCAATATAGCTTTGACCCCCATTACTCTACTTAAAGTGCTTTCTTAAAGGTCATCAATGACCTGCTTTTTGCCAAATTCAATTTTTGTAGTCTCGTCCAACCTGATCTCACTGTAGCATCTCAAAGTATCTTTTTTATGTTCTTTTGGTTTCCATTGCCCTTTACCATGCAGACAATCCTCCTACTTCTGCTCTTATTCTTGTGCTGACACTTTTTTTTCCTTACCATTACTTGTAGTGCTAGGGTACAAGGAATGAGGGGTAGGGAGAGGGAAGGAGGGAAAGAGGGAAAGAGGGAGAGAGGGAGAGAGGGGGAGAGGGCAAAAAGTCAGGAGACAGGGGGAGAGGAAGGAAGGGTGAAGAAAGAGAGAGAGAGACAGAGAGACAGAGACAGAGACAGAGACAGAGAGAGAGAAGATTCAAGATATGAAATGATTGTACCAGAGTTAGGTCACAACCCATACCCAATACTGGATTAGTTTCTTGAATGTAATGAAAGAGAATTGTAAGCTCTCCTGCTATTAATCCTGAATACTACTGTCAGATTAACCCTCTTTGAAAGCTATTTTTATTACAACACTGCCCTAAAAATAAAACAAGCCAAAAACTCCCAAATAGAATCTTTAATGTCTTCCTGTAATATATAGTCCAAACTCCTCAACCTGGCATTCAAGGCTTTCCACACCTGAGTCCTACTAGAGTCAGATGGGTCTATTTACAATTCTTATGAATATGCTTTTGAATTTTTTTACATTTTTTATTTTAATAGCATTTTATATTTTTCCAATTATATGTCAAGAAAAAATTTAGCATTAATATTTACAAGATTTTGAGTTCTAAATTTTTCTCTCTCCCTCCCCTTCCATCTTCCAAAATGGTAGGCAATTTGATATAGGTTATACATGTGTTATCATGTAAAACATATTTCCATATTAGTCACAGTTGTGAAAGAAGAAACAGATCAAAAGGGAAAAAATCCCATAAAAAGAATAAAATAAGTGAAAAAATATGCTTCGATCTGTATTCAGAGTCCATCAGTTCTCTATGGATGTGGATGACATTTTTCCTTCATGAATCCTTTGTACTTCTCTTGGATCATTGTGCTGCTGAGAAGAGCTAAGTCATGTGTTGATACTGTGTATAATGTTTTCCTGGTTCTGCTCATTTCACTTTGCATCAGTTCTGGAGCACGTGGCTTTTTCCTGAGCTTCAGGCCCACAGACTGAGGGGGAATTGAGTGGCTGACCAGAAGGGGGACTGCAGGGATCTCTTTGCCAGGGCTGAGGCAGGAATCTCTTGCTTTACTGGTGCTTGCATCTGGGTCACAGTTCTGAGGGGTGATCCTGGGGCGAGGAGGAGCACTGGCATGGTGGAGCTTGTTGTGGCTATGGAGAGGAAACACCTCGCCCCTTATCATACCACCTTGGAAGAACTGAAAATGTACAGGTCCCTAGAAGTACCTCTGAAAACAGCTGTACAAACCCCTGAAGCTTGGGACAGTACACTCTTCACATTAGAAGCATACTTTTACCTTAACAAAGAGTTTAAAACTCAAGCAATTGACTGGGATCATGAGTAAGCAGTGCAAAAAAGAGTCAGACTATATTATCTTACTTTGGTGACAAAGAAGATCAAAACATACAACCAGAAGAAGACAACAAAGCCAAAACTCCTACATCCAAAGCCTCCAAGAAAAATATGAATCAGTTCCAGGCCTTGGAAGAGCTCAAAAGGGATTTTGAGAAGCAAGTAAGAGAAGTAGAGGAAAAACTGAGAGTGATGCAAGAAAATCATGAAAAACAAGTCAACAGCTTGCTAAAGGAGACCCAAAAAAACACTGAAGAAAATAACACCTTAAAAAATAGCCTAACCCAAATGGCAATAGAGTTAATTTTTCACAGCATGTTTACTATGGAAGTGTTTTGCATAACTGCAAATATATAACCTACATTTAGTTGCTTGCCTTATCAATGAGGGTGGGTGGGGAGGGAGGAAGGGAGAAAATTTGGAACCCAAAATTTTAGAAACACATGTTTAAAAAAATGTTTTCACATGCAACTGGGAAATAAGAAATACAGGAAACGGGGTACAGAAATCCATCCTGCCCTACAAGAAAATTGAAGGGGAAGGGGATAAGAGAAGAGGGGGAGAGGTAGAAGGAAAGGCAGACTAGGGGAAGGGGTATTTAGAATGCATGCCATCTTGGGGTGAGGGGAGGGGCGAGATGGGGTGAAAATTTGGAACTCAATCTTATGGAAGTAAATGTTGAAAACAAAAAAATAAATAAAAATCATCATTAAAAAAAAAGAAAAATTAGTAGGATTCTGATTTTTGATCCACTCTTCTATCCACTTCCATTTTATGGGAGAGTGCATCCCATTCACATTCACAGTTATGATTACTGGCATATTTCCCTGGATCCTATTTTTCCTCCCATTTGTCCTCTCTTTCCCTTCACCCTTTCCCTCCTCATTAGTGTTTTGTGTCTGACTACTGCCTCCCCTGGTCTGCACTTTCTTCTGTCATTCTCCTCCTTAATTTCTTCCTCTCCTACTTTCCTGTCAGGTAAGATAGGTTTCTATATTTAACTGATTGTGTATATTATTCCCTCTTTGAGCCAATACTGATGTGAGTAAGGTTCAAGCAATGCCCATTGCCCACCCTCTCATCTTTCACTCCACTGATAGATTTTTTGTACCTCTTCATGGGAAATAGTTTACCCCATTCTATCTCTCTCTTCCTTCTGCAACCAGTGTACTCCTCTTTCTCATCCTTTAATTATTTTTGTCTTTCCCTCAAATTCATCTTATACCCGCACCCTCTGTCTATGTATATTTCTTCTAGCTGTTCTATTGGGCTAGAGGTAAAATTTTTAAGAATTACAAGTATCATCTTCCCATGTAGGGATGTAAACAGTTCAACTCTATTGAATCCCCTATGTTTTCTTTTCCCTTTTTACTTTTTTAGGCTTCTCCTGGATCTTGATATTGGAAATCAATTTTTTTTTGTTCAATTCTGGTCTTCTCCTTATGAAAGCTTGAAATCCTTCTATTTCATTGAATGACAATTTTTCCCTTGAAGAATTTGCTTTTTTGCTGGGTAGGTGATTCTTGGTTGTATTCCTAGATCCTTTGCTTTCTGGAATATCATGTTCCATGACTTCCATTCCTTTAATGTTGCAGCTGCTAAGTCCTGTGTAATCCTGATTGTGGCTCCCTGATATTTGAATGTTTCTTTCTGGCCACTTGCATTTTATTCCTGACCTGATAGTTTTGTAATTTGGATACAATGTTCTTTGGAGTTTTTGTTTTGGGATCTCTTTCCTGAGGTGATTGGTGGATTCTTTCAATGCCTGTTTTGCCTCTGGTTCCAGGATATCAGGGCAGTTTTCTTTGATAATTTCTTGAAAGATGGTGTCCAGGCCCTCCTTTTGATTGTGGCATTCAGCTAATTCAATGATTTTGACATTATATCTTCTGCATCTATTGTCCAGTTCAGTTGCTTTTCCAATGAGGTATTTTATATTTTTTTCTTTTTTCATTCTTTTGAATTTATTTGATTGATTCTTGGTGTCTCATAGTCATTAGCTTCTGTCCAATTCTAACTTTTAAGGTGGTGTTTCCCTCAGTTAGCTTTTGTACTTCCTTTTCCATTTGGTCAATTCTACTTTTTAGGGAGTTGTTTCCTTCAGTGGATTTTTCTATCTCTTCTTCCATTTGGCCAATTTTACTTTTTAAGCAGTTGTTTTCTTTTTCCAAGCTGTTGACTTTTTCTTTTAGTAATTCTCTTTCATCACTCTCATTTCTTTTCCTATTTTTCTTCTATTTCTTTTATATGATTTTGAGCTCCTTTTTTGGGCTCTTCTATGAGTTCTTTCTGGGCTTGAGACCACTTTCCATTTTTCTTTGAAATTTTACCCATAGGTTTTTTGAAATTGTTGTCTTCTTCTGAGTTTGTGTCTTGATCTTTCCTGTCACCATAATAGCTTTCTATGGTCAGATTCTTTTTTGTTGTTGGTTTAGCTAATCTTTTTTTGGACTTTTTCTTTTGTTTTAAATTTGGGCTCTGCTCCTGGGGTGGAAGGGGCACCATCTCAGGCTTCTTGGGCCAGAGGTTGCAGGCCCTGGCTGTTTACCTGGTACTACAATAATGTTGTCCTGAGGCCCATGGGAACCCCTGTGTCTGGTTCTGTGCTGAGGGGTTGGGGTGGAGGGTGACTGGTGCTGTTGGAGGCCATAGGGGTCTGGCAGCTTACCTGGTGTTGAGCTGGGGTCCTAGTGCTAGTGTCTAGCATGTGCTGTGGCTGGTGGAGTGTTTCTGTGTTTTCCTGGAGGCTAGATTGAAATACGAGGAGGTCGGCTGCTGGAGGTTGCCTATTTACCTGGGGCTATGCTGAAGCATGTGGCGGTTCTTGGACGTGGAGTCTGTCCATTCTCCTGGCTATGCTGAGGCATAGGGTGTCCTAGTATTGGTGTTTGCCTGTTCCACTGCACTGGGGCTCAAGATCTCCTGCTGGTTTGCTGAGGTGGGGCTTGCTGCTGGCTTGCTGGGATGCTTCCTGTCCTGTCTGGTGTTCCCCTGTGAATGAGACAGACCTTTCTTGACAATTTTCCAAGTTTCTTGAGCTAAAAGATTATTTCACCTAGTCTTTTTGTTGGTTCTGCTATTTCGGGGTGCTATTTTATGGTTGTTTGGAGGTGAATATGGGAGAGTTTCAGTGATCTGCTGCTTACTGTGCCATCTTGGCTCTTGGTGTGAAAGCCTTTCTATTACAACAATGAAACTATGGCTTCAATTGAAATGTCTGTGCTTCTGGCTCATGTATTAAAAAATAATTCACTGAGGCATTGGACATCATATACTTAAGGACATAAAATATCAATGGATAAAAAAGTGTACCTCAAACAAAATAGCTCTTAGTTTTTTGAAGTGTAGTGTTTTTAGTAAAGGAAAGAAAAAGCTAACAAATAGCACACAAGTGGGGAATGGGCTCTCTTCATTCCAGTCACTCAGTTATGATCTAATAGAAAGTACTTAGATGGCATTTGAAATGCATCCGGATCACTTGGATACCAGTTAATGCATTATTATCAATGATTGCTCATTGGGTCTGCTCATACATTTCTGCCTCTGCTTTCATGCCTTCCTTTATGGCACTCCTCCTTCCAGAAATGTCTTTGAGTCAAATCTTATTCATACTTCAAGACTCAGCTGATTGCCTCTGAAGTCTTCCTTGATCTTGACCACTTCTGCCCACATTGATTTCTCCTCTTTTCCTGAACTCCTACAGCATTGTTTAGCTGTACCACTCATTTGGCACTGATGATTGACTACCTTCCACTGTTAACACATTTGTACATGTGTGTATATGTGTGTGCACATGCATGTAAATATGTATATATGTATATGCATGTGTATGTGTGTAGGAATAGAGATATAACCTCTGTTATTTCACTATTAGAGGTAGTTCTCAGGTGAGGAAACTCAAGGGTGCTGGAACTTTTTTTAAAATTTAGAATCTCAGAGGGTTTTTCTGGAGAACTTGAAAGTTAAGTGACTTGCTTTGCATGGTCAGTATTATAAGAGTCAGGTTTTGAACTCAGGTCTTCTGCCTCTTTTATATATGTATCTATATCTAATCTATCCCTATATCTATCTATATCTCTGTATCAATGTAGATATAGATACATACTTATATGTGTATATCATACACAAAAACCTATACACACTCATGTATAAATATATATGCTTGTGTGTGTATGTATATATGTATATGTGTATGTGTATATGTGTGTATATTTACCTATACATACATATTTGTATATATTATATATATATACACATACACATTACAAAAACTCTTTAATCCCATGCACAAAGCACGTGTACAATCTATACCTTGAGTGAGATGAAATATCATGACAATGGTAAATGATGCCAATAAAGTGCTATTGAAATTCAGAAGTTTCCTGTTGTCTGGATGGTCAGGGAAGGTATCTTTGAGGTGCTGGGACAGGAACAATGGAGTAACATCAATAAATAAATAAACAATTATCCATAGATTACAATAAGGAGCCAGGTGTTTGGCTAGTATTCATCTTGAAGCCAAACTCAATGATTTGGTGAGTCCCTGCCTGCAAACTCCCTATCATGAAATGTTCCACCCCTATGATCTTGACTTTCTGACCTCTTCTTGATCATCCTACACCCTGCTCCACCTCCATACTGGTTGCCTGGTCCTCCCCTTCCTTCAGTTTTCCAGCTCCTCTTTATGCTTTATTTTTTCCATGTTTGAACATAAGCTCCTTGAGAGTAAGCAATATATTTATTGTTTTTGTATCCTCAGTGCCTGGAACATAATAGTACTTAATAAATCTTTTATCTATTTGTTTGCCTATCTATCTAATCACTTTCAGGACTACAAAGATGTATAAACTACAATTCTTGACCTCAAGGAATTAATGGGATAGTTGAATAAATGCATTATGAGAGATAATTCAGCATAGTGAATAGAGTACCTGACTGAGTCAAGTTTTTCAAATGTTGTCTCTGTTGGTTGATGGTTGTTGTACTTCATACTCAAAGAGAACCAAAATAATCTCATCACTTGGGGTCAATGTACAGTGTGTCTGACTGTGCCTGATCAGACCAATATGAGCTTGGAAGACCCTACCACAGGTTGGACACAGGTAGTCTGCATAAACATTTGGGAGGGAGCTATCTCAGTTACATATGACATGACTATAGGCTAATCACTTTGGATCTCTGAATCTCAATTTCCTCATCTGTAAAATGAAAATAGACACCTCTGGTTCCTCTCTCACAGGGTTGTTGGGGGGTCAAATGTGAAATTGTGTGTCTGATATTTTGCAAACTATAAAGCCCCAGTGAAATGTCATTTTTAAAAATCTAAAACAAAGTTAACATATGACATATGAAGGGTATGATGAATACCCCCGAAGTGACCAATGCATGCTATGAAAGTTCAGAGAAGGGAAAGATCACTTCAGGCTCAACTGGTTTGGTAAAACTTTATAAAAGAGATTGGAGTTTTTTTGTTTTGTTTTTGTTTTAGTACTAGTCAGTCAGTAGACATTTATTAGGCACACACTATGTGCCAGGCACTGTTCTAAGCACTGAGGTGATAGAGGGAAACAAAAGATAGCCCTTGCCCTCCAGGAATGCATGGTCTAATGGGGGAGACATGTAAAAATAACTATGTACAATAAATCTATATATTAAATCTATTGAAGGTAATTAACAGAGGGAAGGTCCTAGTGTTAAGGAGGATTGGGAAAGGTTTTCTGTAGAAGGTGGGATTTTAGCTAGACTTGAAGAAAGCCAGGGAAACCAGTAAGTAGAGATGAGGCAGGAGAGCATTCCAGGCATGGGGGGGACAGCCAGGAAAAAATGCCTGGGGCTTAGAGATAGAATATCTCGTTTGGGGAACAGCAAGTAGAGCAGTGTCACATGAAGAGTACCTAGGGGATGAGGGAGGGTTTGTAAGGTGGAAGAAGACTGGAAAGGTATGTATTTGGGCCTTGAATGAAGGACCTTGAATGCCAGAGGAATTTCTTTATGATTCTGGAGGGAATAGAGAGGCATTGATGGAGGGGGAATAATATGACGAAAGCAGGGCATTAGGAAGTTTAATCTGACAATGATGTACAAGATGGAGGAGGAGGCAAATGTAGGCAGGGAGAGTGAGTAGTAGGCCATTATAATGCTTCAGGGATGTGGTGATGAATGGTGATGGCAATAGAAATGGAAAGGAAAGACATGAAGGAAAAATTGACAGAACTTGGTGACTGATTGGATGTGAGTGGAAAAGGGAGTGAGGGAAAAGGAAAAGTCAAATATATCTCTGTTTTATGCCTACGGCTCTCAAATATGCCTGTAAGGTGATGATGAAGGTCAGGGAGAAGGAGATGAATATTTCAGACCAGTACTCTTATCAGAAATGCAGGTGGAGTTTTATCTGATTGTCCTTATAGTCCTAGACTTTCCTGTCCCAGGCCAGAGAAGGTCCCAAGCATAGCCACAGCACACAAGATACCCTAAGAAGAGGGAAATGTATACATAGCACACTGCTTCCCTGAATGCCTTCCTATTTTCTTTAAATTTGGCTCATTCCCCTCTTTATTGGAACATTTGAGAGGAATAAAACATATATCGATGTTTTTTACCGCAAGATAAAAGTGGTAACGCAAAGACATGTTTGCATTTGAAAAATTTTCCTAGGAAACCCATATAATTCAGCTATGCCCTTTTCAAGACTAGGGATTCATTTAGTTCTGACAGACAAAAAAAGTTGTGGTCAGTCTAATATTCCACTAATATTCACAGACTCTTCTTCCTTAAATAGTGAAGATGTACCATTACAAATGAATGATAACCACATGATGGAGTTCACCTGTTGCCAGGAATTTAACTAGTCATGATGCTAATGCTAGGTAGTTTTAAATCTAGAAGAATGGAAAATAATATTTTCCTGAGAAGCATCCAAGAAAGTAATAGTAATAGAAACAAGGAAGCTAGCAAAAGGAGCTGGTTTTGTTTGTTTTTGTGGGAAGTTATGAATTTTGTTTTATACATGTTGAGTTTTAATTTAACAAAAAGGCATCCAAATGAACATATGTAGTAGGCAATTAGAGATAAAACACTGGAAGTCATCAGAGGTTGGGGATGAGGTTTCAGCTTGAGAGTCATCCACGAAAAGTGAGAGTTGAAGCTACAGTAATGACTGAGATCACTGAGGAAAAGAACGCAAAAAGAAGAGTAGAGGGCTAGCACCTGAACCTTGGGGAAGACTAATGGTGAGGAGAGAGGAGGAAGATGAGCCAGCAATTGACAGACAAGTAGGAAGAGAAATAGGAAATTATAGGAAGTGCCACAGAGGACAAAAGAAGTACAACTTTCAAGAATCAGAGTTGTCCAAAGAGCTCTAGGATGATGGGAAATGCAACAAGAGTTATTGATAACATCTTTGATAACTTTGGAGAGTTCAGTTTCATAGGATTGTGAGGATGGGAGTCAAATTGCAGAGGGCTGAGGTGTTAACAGGTGGTAAGGAAATGGTGGTAGTAGTTATCAGCCATATGTTCCAGAACTCTGATGGTGAAAAATAGAAAAGAAATCACACAATAAGAAGATCATGGGGTAGCATGGTCATGTGAAGGTGTTTTTCAGGACTGGGGAATCATTTTAGGAAAAGTCAGTGGAAAAGAAGAGATTGAAGATTCTGGAGAAAAAAAATCAATGAATAAATGAATAAATGGATGGATGGATGAAAGGATCAATAGATGAATTAATGAATGAATGAATGAAAATATTATTTAGCACTTTCAATACACCAAATACTGTGCTAAGTACTGAGGATACAAATAGAAAAGCAATAAAGTCCCTATCTGCAAAGAACTCACATTTTAATACATATAGGAAAGTTTAGCTTCAGAATCTGTGGCAAGGTCCAAGGATCCTAAGGGTACACTGGTAGATCATAGGACAGTGCTCAGAGGTTTAGAGGGTGCAGATGAAGGGTAGATGGTAAAACCAAGTGGACCTTCATTTTACTGAAATGAATAGAGTTGATGATTTCCATCATCATTCATGGATGGAATGAACCTCATTCATTCATTAAGATTTAATTTACTGTTTTGTTGATTGTCTAGACTTAAGAAAGTGATGGGAAAAATAATACTGCAGATTAAATTTAAAAGTGTGTGCCTACATTATGTTTTTTTGGCTCGCAGCAGGTGTTAAACATTTACCAGAACTCCACTGGGCTGCTCCCAGGGCCACTGATAAAGATGCAGTGGACCTGTGGGTAGGACTGGAGTGGTTACGGTGTTCCTTCTTATAGTGGTAGAGATGGGAGGGGGGAGGAGATCATAATCCATCCAGGAGGGGAAAATAGGAAGGGGACATTGGCAGGAGGTTTAGGGAAGTATCTGCTCCATTGGCCTGTCTGATACCTGGAACAACTAGTTGGTAGGCAGGCTGGGGTCGGGGAGAGGAAGAAAACCCTGTAGTGTCTGTTCCTTCTGGTTTCTCCAGCACCGTAATAATAAAAAAGACATTTTCTTAGTGGATGCAGAAGGATATTGGATAGAGAGCCCAGTTGGAGAGGTTAATTTGGGACTGCTCAGTCTCTGAGACAGGAAAGAAGGATTAAAGGATGGCAGTAGAGACAGAAATATTGAGGAGGGAAGATAAGGGAGCTCCTGCTGGATGACCTTGATTTTTCTCAGTAAAGTAGGAGGGGAGGTCATGTTCTTGCCTACAGCTTCAAAGCCATACATGCCTTCAAAATATCAGAGCAAATGGCACTTAGAGATTCAAACTTTCCTGTTCTGGTGTGCAGATACAACAAGCAGGATTGAAACTAGGGAAAGCTTGCTACTAAGGAAGAGAGAAAAATCACATGCTCCTTTCACTGAGATTATTTGCCATTTAACTTTTTATTCATGATTCTTGGTGAAGTTAAATAAGGCTTTTGATTTGACTGTCATTTGTGCCATGTTTTCTAAGCATTTCTACATACTTTAAGCATTACTTTCTTGTCTCCAGGAGTTCAGTACCAGATTCGTGGATTTCCTCCATCCTCATACCTGTTAATGTCCCCTCAGACACCCTGACCTCCCTTCTCAAGTCCCACAACATCTACCTTAATCCCACCTCAGCCACCCATAGGCATGGTCATACTCCAAATCTTACGATCTCTCATAATTTGTGCAACCTCTTTCTTTTTTCCTAAGCCTAGATGAGTTAACCTGAGTAGAATATAAAGACATTAGTCTAACAAAACTAGACAGGAGAATATGGACAATTAGAATGGACAATCCAGTGGTCAAAACCATAGAGAAGTCAGACAAAAATCATAGAATATTTGGTGTCTGTGGGACAAGATGTAAGATGATGGTGTGATGAAAAAGGTCTCTTTCTGCCATGACGCTAGGAAATGATTACTACACCCACTCCAAATGGCTAAGGAACTACTTAAATAAAACTCCAGACAAGAAACATTTAGTCAAATATTACCCTTATTCAAAGATTAGAGCAAAATGGAACCATTCTAATAAACCTTCCTCAACTACCCTAGTCTCTAAGTCTAGTTCTGGATTTTAAGGAGTAGAAAGATTGACATCTAATGATAAGGCTTATTAAAAGTATACAAATCACCAGTGTAACACACACAAAAAGGATATGCAACATGACTCATGCTTTACTGACCCTTTTGTATCCCAGTCTAGGTGAGATTCTTGGAAATAAAGCTAGACACATTACTATAGCCCCCAAAATTGTCTCTATCAAAACTGTAGGCAGAACCAGACTGTCCCAAACTGGGGAGAGTCTGGCTTTTTATTATACTGAAAAAGTTGGAGCCTTAGTAGAGATGCACCTATCTGCAATTTGGAATTATGCCAAGAAAATGACTAAAATGTCCACACTCACAGAACCAAAGCTCACATTGTTAGGTATATACCTGAAAGATACAAAGAAAGGTCCCAAATATCGCCAAGAGAAAGATTAGACCTATGATTTCATAGGTATGGGGAACTCATATGTCAGGAACTCTCTGCCAATGTAGGTCAGCGCCTTCTTTGCAGCTTAAAGTTCTAGGATCATGTCTACAGCGTGAGAAATGGAGTGGACTTGATGAAGGTCACCCAGTCAGGAGGTGTCATGGAAGGACTTGAGACCAGGTCATCCTGGCTTTGAGACCAGCTCTCTATACCACACTGCCTCTTTGTAGGAAAGAATTAGAAACAAAATAGATATCCATTGATTGGGAAATGGCTAAACAAATTATGACCTATGACTGTAATGGAACATTATTGTGCCAATAGTCATGCTAGCTGTTTCTGCCTGTATGTCCCCCTTCCTTTCTCTGGAGAAAAAGACTAGTTTAACCAGCCTATGTCATCTAGGACAAGCTGTTCTCCATTGTCTATGAATTTTTAATATCATACAGTTGACATTGACTGTTCTTTGTTCCCTGTGTATATCTTCTTTAGGTGGCAGCTAGGTGATGTAGTGGATGGAGCACTGCACCAGGAATCAGAAAGACGCGATTTCAAACCTAGCCTTAGGCACTTACTCGGTGTGTGACTCTGGGCAAATCATTTAATCTCTGTCTACCTCAGTTTCTCATCCATAAAATGAGGATAATAATAGCATCTATCTCCCAGGTTGTTGTGAGGATAAAATAGTCTTTACAAAATACTTTGCAAGCCTTAAGATGTCACATAGTTATTATTAATCACATTATTATGATTAATAATAGGTAACATTTATATAGCACTTACTAGGTACCAGGCACAATAATGATCTCATTTGGTTCTCACAACAACTATTAATAATAATAATTATTATTTCCTCAACTTAGATGATAAGATCTTTGAGGACAGTAGTCAGTTTCCTCTATCTCTCTGTCTCTGTTTCTTTCTGTCCCTATCTCTATCTGTCTCTGTCTGTCTTTCTATTTGTCTGTGTGGCTGTCTCTCTCTTTCGGCGAGTAGAACTACATGCTACGTGAGCAACAAAATATGAGGATGAATACAATATATCTGAAGAGAATTTTATATTATGTTCAAATTTATAATGCATCGTAACTCATATAGGGATAAGGATATACCTAAATTGTTATTGGTTACACTGTAAATAGGCATAAATGGTAAGCATTTAATGCAAATTATTCCCATTACTACTGCTTTAACTCACCAAACCAAGATTTTGGTGGGCTTTCTGGTGTGGAAGGAACACTAGCACCCTCTTTAAGTCTCCTCTGAAAACTCCTAGACCCATAGCTCCCGTAACCAGGCTTTTTCATCTTTGAAAGAGTGGTTATTTTATAGGCCAGATGTTTCAGGAGCTCCTAAATTACATGCTCATTTCCTCTCAGCTTCTGGGAATCAAGAGAGGTTACATGATGGGAATCTGGCTTGTTCTTGGCTTAGGACTAATGGTCTTGCCTCCCTTCATTGAGGAAAGGAGGCCTTATTGGAAAACCTGAGCCTCAATCTTTGGAGACTGATCTGTTGGGAGAAGGGAAAGGAGATTTGTAACTGCATCTTTTCCCTACCTGGGAAAAGGGCCTGGAAGAAATGCACTGGGAGTGAGGACAAGAAAGTAGAAATGGCCAGAGTGCAGTTTCTCTTTTATATACTTCTCAATGCTGCTCTTACATACTCTTACAGTGGTATGATTTCAGAAAAGTCCATTTCTACCCCAAAATATGCTCCAACCCCAAAAATATATCATCTTAAATGTCTAAGATTTTATTACTTAGAAATTCTTTCCCACTAATTAGAAATTCAAGGCAACACCTCATGAAGGGTTAAGGAATGAGGTTATCAGTTACACTTTAGAATGCATTATTTTTAATTAAGCCTACATTCTTTTTAAAAAAATTAATTTTTATTTTTCCCCAATTACATGTAAAAATAATTTTAACAGTCTTTCTTTAAATTTCAAGTTCCAGATTCTCTCCCTCCCTCACTGAGAAGGCAAGCAATTTGACATAGCTTGTATTTGTGTAGTCATGCAAAACACATTTTGATGTAAGTCATGCTGTGAAAGAAAACACAGACAAAAAAAAAAAAACCAGGAAAAATAAAGTAAGGAAAAAGTGTCTTCGATCTGCATTTAGGCTCCACCAGTTCTTTCTCTGGAGATCAAGCCTATATTCCTAATGCAAAGACCATTGGTATGGAGCTCTCTCCTCATTGATGGAAATCATTTCACTGTTTCTTCCCAACTCTGCCCTATTCCTTAGCGAGACATAGGGCATTGATTTCCACCAATAAGGACAGAGTCCTATTCCAGTGGGCTTTTAGTTTCAGATTATATTAACAATTATCAATCTAGTGCCAGGTTCTGAGCTGTTAGGAATACAAAGAAAAAGTAAAAGATTTCCTGTCTTCAAGGAACATTTATGCTAATGAGAGAAACAACAAAAAGATCAGAACATATGAAATAAATTCAGAATAGAAGTAACCTTAGTGGTCATGTTACTAGTAGTTAGCAGGACTGAGAAAGGGCTCAAGGACTGGCTTCTTAAAATAAGCTAGGGAGTAAAAGTCAGGAGGTTATACTTAGGGCATGGAGCTTTAATTGGAGGAGTAAAGGAATGGGGAGAGGAAATTTTTGGTTAAGGGTATTGAAGGGAGTTAAGGCACAGTGGGGGTGTGTGTATGTTGTGGTTTGGGGTGCTGGGAACCCCAAAATGTAAGAGTACAGGGCAGGTCTGCCTTGAAATAATTTGACCACTCAAGCCTTTCAAAGTACCAAGGTTTTATTATAATATGAGAATGGTGGGCAAAATTCCTAGTGAATCTGCAGTTTTGTATCACCAATGAGAGCAGGCAGAGTTCCCCAAGTGAGTTTGTGAATTTGATGAAGATGGGACTGATACTTTTATATATAAAAGACTGTGAGAAGATTTGGATGAGATTAAGGAGTGGCAGGTAGCCTGGGGTGAGCCAGGTGCAGACAATAAAAGGAGTTAAGTGGTTGGAGAGCCATAGTGAAAGGGCAGTTAAAAGGATTATTGAGTATCTAGGTATACTATGATGGGCCAGATGCCTCAGGCGAAACACCAATGACCTGAGCTGCTGAAATGTGTGGGAAAGTTCAGGGGCTGAGTTTCATTCAAAGACATGGTCTTTTCCTTTAAGAGATCCAGGTCCCATAATCCCATCATATGTATGTAAGTATGCATATGTATGTATGTGTGATATGACAACAGTATGAAGTCATTGGGTGGTTAGGGAATGGAGAAGAGCTCAGGAGGACTGGAATGCCATCTGGCGGTCAGGTTGAAGAGGAAAGCAGAGAAAGCCATAGAAAAACTTCAAAATTTTGCCTAAAAGCTGCTCTCACTCAACTCATTTTAGTACCCCTTCTTCTGGGTATGGTCTAGTCAGGAGCAAGAAGGGCATTAACAAAATTGCATTAGTTCTTCTGCAGCAAAAGCTTTGGGCTCTGAGACCTATTCTCCCTATGCCTCCAAAGCAGCCCTTGTTACTTTCATTCCCGGGACCTACTGCCTGATTCCTTGTTTGGGGGGGCAGAGGGAGGAGAACAAGAGCTATGTTCTCTTTGTTTTAAAGAATTCTAAGAGGTCAGGAACTTAACAGTTTTAGAGAACTACCTGGGGGCACCCGAGAGGTTAAGTGAGTTTTTCAGCATTACAAAACTAGTTGGGGGTAGGACGCACAGGGAAATTCAAAACCTGTTCTTCCTGACTTGGAGAATGAATCTCCATAGAGTAGGCCAGAGGTGTTAAACACCTGCATGTGGGCCCAGTATGGCCTGCAACACTGAGTGTGGTCGGAGCCCGATTAAATGTCATGGGAAAATGTTTTTAAAAATAAATAAAAGAGGCAAAACATAGAGATTATTATGTTTTAAAACTAAGTCAATATGTGGCCTGTAGGGATCCTTATGGATAGTTTTTGTTGTTCAGTTTTTTCAGTTGTGTCTGACTCTTCATGACCCCATTTTGAGGTATTCTTGACAAAAATACTGGAGTGGTTTGCCATTTCCTTCTCTAGCTCATTTTACAGATGAGGAAACTGAGGCAAACAGAGTTAAGTGACTTGCACAGGGTCACACAGCTAGTAAGTATCTGACGCTGGATTTGAACTCAGGAAGATGAGTCCTCCTGACTCCAGACCTGGCACTTTATCCACTGTGACACCTCACTGCGCTATGGATGGTTTAGTGGCTCCCATTTTTATTTGAGTTTGACTTCACTGCACAAGGTGATGCCAACTCTTCTCAGTACCCTGCCTCTATGAGTTGTCTTCAAGATGAGATCTGTAAGCACTCTGGAGGAACAGGAATAGAATGAGCTTGTGAGCATCAAATAAAAGGTATGTTTAGGGGTATTTTAAACTGTGCGTGGCACCACAGTGTAGTCTGTAGTGGATAGGATACGAATTTGGCATTACGAAGAGCTATGTTCAAATCCAACCTCACATACCTATTAGCTGTCTGATCCTGGCTAACTCACTTAAACTCTCTGTCTCAGTTTCTTCATCTGTAAAATGAAGGAGTTCAACTGTATAAATCCAAGGTACCTTCTAACTTTAAATCTATGATCCTGTGATCAAGCCACAGTAATTGCTCTATACATATTGATTGACCACAAATCAATATATTTCAAATATATTCAGAAATCAAATATTTCACCCTCTCCACTCTTTCTTCTGGTTCTTTCTCCCCAAATTCTCTTCCATCTTGATCTGTTTTTCCGTAACTACAATGGTACAAACCCTAAGAGAAAGGGTGGTCACTGAAACCTACATGAAAATCCCTGCTTGCCACAAAGTGACTTAGAAAGCCACATAGTCACATTATCTATGTTTTATTGTATTTATATGTATTTTGTTAAATATTTCTCAATTACATTTTAATCTGGTTTGGGCCCTCCTTGGTAATGTGATGGGCCATATGTGCCTCAAGTGTGTTTGACACATCTACTTTATTATACTCTCTCACTCATTGATTCACATTCTTGAGAGTACGCACACACATACACACACACACACACACACACACACAGAGGCTCAAAACAATCAGTAGTAGTTCTACTTTTTTAGAGCATCAGTGCATGAGGTAGTGGTTATAGTAGTGGTCATAGTAGTGGTCTTTGTTAGTCAATCAACAAACATACACAGGTGAGGGCTATTGATCTCCACCAAGAGAGTGCCCCATACCAATGGATTTTGGGACATGTGTTACACATGCTTACTATGTGCCAGGTTGTGGTAAGTGCTAGGAATCCAAATATAAGTAATGCCCCCCCCCCCCCCCCCAAAAATGCCAATTCAAACAATCTCTGTCCTCACATTCTATAAGGAGCTTAAATTCTAATAGGGAAAGATAACACATCAAAAGGCAGTTGAGGAAGGGAAATGGGGAAAGTACTATGTGGGGAAGGCAGTAGAGAAAGTCTAGAGAGGAATGAAGACACAGAAGGCTTGGGTCTCCTTCTCAAAACTGGGATTCTGGGAGGAGCCAGACAACCAGAGGAAAAGGACACAGAAGCAGATGGTGCTGCTGTCAGAAGTTCAGGGGTGGAGTGAACTTCCTTGATGAGAAGCTTTCTGTGGCTTGTTTGTTGGAGGAAAATCCTGAGAGTCAAGCGTGCAGCGTGGAGAGGAAGGAATATGTGATGTGTCTGTGCATTTTATAGAGAGAGACTGGGAGTGGTGGCAGAATAATGGGGGTGGGGATGGGCAGTGGTATTTGAAACAGTGAAGAAGAAAAGCCCTGCAGTTCTTTCAGTAGCTTTAATTCTGCTCCCCACTTTATGAGGGAACAAAGGGCACTGGACCGTACTTACCACTATTGTCTCCACATTCTCTTTGCTTCCCTCCCACCAAGAGGACCAAAGGGGAGGAGAGGACAGGTAGCATTGCCAGAGTGTATGTATGTGTTGGTTTTTACTCCCTCAAAAAATTATGGAATTTTTATTACCTTTGCTTTTACATCAAATTCATTTTTAATATATCCCTCCTTTAACCAGGAAGTCAACCTTTGTAACAAATATTTTAAAAAGACAGAGGAAAAGAAGCAGTACAGGAAAATATAACTGAACAATTATGAAGTATTAATTGTTTCCTTCCCTCCCCCCTCTCTCACATACAGAACACTTTGTGGTTCCTTGAGGTGGGGCACAGGAAGGACCTACATAAAGACCTCACTCTTTAAAGACCTCATTTTGATTTCTTCTTGCTGCCCTTCTTAAATACTGCTAAAACTTGGAATGAGTTAAATTTACTGAAGGCCTAAGTTTTTTGGGCTTTTCAAAGTAACAGTTGTCATGCTCAGGAACTAGAAGAGTTAGAAGCTTTTGTTCTGCAGCTGAAATTTTGAGTTTGAAACCTGTGGACTTCTGACCCAGACACTGAGTGGGTATATGGCATATAGCATCACTTAATACGGTGGACTCTGCAAGTCCCCTAGAGGTGGGTGATTTCCTTCTTGGCTGAGTGCTTGTTTGGGTTGTGATGAGAGAGAAGGATGAATGAAAGGGAGAGATGGACACAGAGAGACAGAGAGAAAAATAGAAACCAAAATTAATCACTTTAGAAGCCTAACCAGGCTTCCAAAATGTCCAGGTAACCTGATTAGAATACTTAAAAATGGAAACACAAATCATACAAGGTCTCTTTCTCTTGGTTAGTGTTAACCTATTTCTTCTGTTTCTTCCAATTAGGCTATAGTTACCACAGAAACCATTCTGTCAGTCACACCTCATCCTCCCTAGAAATCTGCTTTTTAAGTCTGAGTTATTTTGCATGTAATACTCATTAACTCCCCTGGTGGCCAGAATCTGCAGTTCTTTAAAACCCCAACATGCTTTATTATAATTTTTTTTTTCCTTAAAGGAACCATTTCTATTTCCCTGCTCTGATGACTTTTTGAAATCATTTGAATATAAGGATAGAGGCAATGAGCACAATTGCATGGCTGATTATCTTACTATCTTATTTTCCCTTTTCTTTGCCACAACTCATTTGATTTTCCACACTCTGACTTTGTTTTCCTTAGTCTCCTGACAGCACCTACTATCACTTTGTCCTGTGCCCTGGCAATGGCACTTGTGCTTTTAAAAAAAGTAGTTTGGGGTGTGTGTGTGTGTGTGGAGGGAGGAGGAAAGGAATTGGACCTCTGACTCCATTTTAACCATTATTTAGAACAAAGGAAATATTGATACCCACATTAGTCCTGATCCTAATCCCTAGGCCACCCAATGTCTACCCATAGTTGAAGAGCCAAATATAGTGCCAAAGTCATAAACAGGCCACCTCTGGTAAGGGAAAGTGAAATCTAAAATTTTTTGCTTGCTATTTGGCTCCCACCTCTATGCCCAATATTCTCCATTTCCTATGACTCCTATTGTCTGTGGGAATTTAGAATGCTTTCTTGCCACCACTGCTCTGAAACAATGTATAATTAACTCACAGTGTTCCCCTGTTCCTTGTTATAACAAAGGTACTTTTCATAACACCATAGATGTAGAATTGGATTGGACCATGGAAGATATCTAGTCCAACCTCTCCATTTTACAAGTGAGGAAACTGAGGACTAATGAGGATAAATGACTTGCTCTGGGTCACACAGGGAGTAAGTGGCAGAAATGGGATTTGACTCTAAATCTAGACCTCTATCCACTCTTATACCATGTTATATGCTCTGCTGGATTTCTATTTTTTTTAATGGCTGTAGTAGACTTCTGGGGGTGGAGCCAAGATGGCAGGGTAGAAAAAGCACTCATCCAAGCTTTCCTAATACTCCCCTCTGTCCCAAGTGAAATTTAACAAAAAGGTAAACCAAGTCATGTTTCTCTGAACATATAATTTTATTAACAGAGGCATACTACCTGCCAATAAAAGGGTCAATGGTTTCCAGCCAAAGATCCCAAGCAAAAGGAGAGCTCCCCTTTGAGAGGTCTTGGGGAGTATTAAACAAAGAACTGAACAGGGTAAGTGACATCATGGGGTTGAGGGAAATATGATTGGTTATATAGCTGAGGCTTGGGGAACAATACAATGACTGAAAGTTGGGGATGAAGGCTAATAACAATCCCCCTCCTTCCCTCCTGTGACAAAGAAGTGTGTGTTGAGTCCACCCACAAGATAATAACCTAGATTTCTTTGGATAGCAAACCAGATATCCTTGAAAAATACCTTGGTGGTGTAAAGATATTAGGCCCGACTCCACTTTGGCAAGCCTCATCCACCAAGGATGCCAAAATTTGTTGAGGCAAGAACAGAACAGTGATTAGCAGGAGAGCCGGATTTCTGAACTTAACCCATTACAAGACAGTTGAATTCTGAACTAAGTTCATGAACTTTTGTCTTTTATAGGACAAAATCACTTTCAGGAAAACAATTAATTGTAAATAGGATTAATAAAAATGATACAGGGGCTGCTAGGTCTAGCAGTGGATAGAGCACTGGACCTGGAGTCAGGAGGACCTGAGTTCAAATCCAGCCTCAGACACTTGATACTTACTAGCTGTGCCTGGGCAAGTCACCTAACCCCAATTGCCTAGTCAAAAAAATATATATATGCAGAATGAATTTAATCTTTTTACCTTGAATCAACTTTAAAATAACACGTCAAATTGAATTCTTGAGTGGCAGAGCAAAAAAACATGTCAGAGTGAGACACTCTTGCAGCCCAATATAACTTAGGGGGTCAAAAAGAGAAATCCATGACACGTGGGTGGAGGCTGGCCAGGAACCCATGTGGGTGAGACACCAGTGATGGGACTAAGTGGTGGAGACAGAAGCAACAGCAGCTTTGGGAGCTCTCAAACCAGAGATGGTAAGGGGATATGGGATTACAAAGAGATCACAGGGTACACCTGTGCTACCACTGGATACAGGACCAGATGCTGGCAAATCCATTACCTATCCCTACTTCTGGGTCACAGTTCAAGGGCAGAGAGGAGCACTTTCTGTTAAGAAGGAGCAAGATCCCTGAGGATCAGTATTGCTTTTGGTCACAAGAGATCAGGGACCCTGAAGAACAGTTTTGTTTCTGGTCCCAAGGTAGCAGGGTGGGGTAGGACCTGAGAAGCAATATTGACTGTAATCCTGAGAGATGAGGGGCCCTTCCTTGGTAAGGAATAGAGTGTACATCAGGAGAGCAGTGCCCACACCTATCCCCAGATCACAACACCTTAGAAGTACTAAAAGCTTCCAAACCCCCAGAAATAACTTTGCAAACAGCAGTGTGAAAAAGACTGCAGCTTAAGACACTACCCCTACTTTCCTCCTATGCTGGGAACAGAACTCAAATTTATTATCAATGCAAAAATAAGAAATAGGGTAGTAAAATAAGCAAACAAAAAGAAGAATCTGACTAGAAAAAAGCTGCTATGGTGACAGGGAAGATGAAGACAAAAAAATCAGAAAATAATGCAGTCAAGACAACTACAAGTAAAGCCTCAAAATAAAAAAAATAGTTAGACACAAGCCCAACAAGAATTCCCAGAAGAGTTAATATTTTTTTTGAAAATCAAATAAGAGTAGTAGAGGAAAAATTAGGTAAAGAAATGAGAGTAATACAAGATATTAGAAGAAAATCAACAGCTTGGTAAAACAGGCACAAAAAATACTGAAGAAAAATAACACCTTAAAAGACAGAATTGATGAAATGGAAAAAGAGGAACAAAATCTCACTGAAGGAAATAATTCCTTAAAAATTAGAATTGGGCAAGTGGAAGCTAATGACTCCATGAGTTGTCAAAAAAAACCATAAAACAAAATCAACAGAATGAAAAAAAAATAAAAGAACATGTAAGATATCTCATCA
This sequence comes from Vombatus ursinus, assembly GCF_900497805.2. Lineage (NCBI taxonomy): Eukaryota > Metazoa > Chordata > Mammalia > Diprotodontia > Vombatidae > Vombatus > Vombatus ursinus. The sequence continues at coordinate 11,803,473 of NW_020954737.1, read as the reverse complement.
GAAAAACAATTGACCTGGAAAATAAATTGAGGAGAACTAATTTAAGAATTATTGGGCTACCTAAAACCACATTCAAAGAAAGAGCTTAGACATCATATTTCAAGAAATTATCAAGGACCACTGCCCAATAGCCTAGAACCAGAGGGTAAAATAGAAAGGGAAAGAATCCACCAATCACAAGCTGCATGAGATCCCAAAATGAAAATTCCCAGTTATAGTCAAATTCCAGAGCTCCCAGGTAAAAAAAAAAGAAAATACTTCAAGTAGCCAGAAGGAAACCATTCAAATATCATGAAGCTACAGTCAGGGTCACACAAGATTCATCAGTATCCATGTTAAAGAAGCAGAAGGCTTTGAAGATGATATTCCAGAAGGCAAAAGATCTGGGATTAAAACCAAGAGTAACCTACCCAGCAAAACTGAATATAATATTTCAATGGAAAATGGATATTCAGTGGAATAGAGGACTTTCAAGCATTCCTGATGAAAGGGCAAGAGCTGCATAGGAAATTTGACTTTCAAATACAAGATTCAAGAGAGGTATAACAGAAATCTATCTTAGAAATCTATCTTCTCTGAGTGGGAAGTAGGAGATGAAACGGGTAAAATAAATGAAGGGGTGATAAAAGTGATGGGGTATAAAAGAAGGCAGTGATCAAAAGCAAAACCAACTTCTGAGGAGGAATGGAATAAAAAGAGAGAAAGAAGGATAAACAGAACAAAATAGAATAGAGGGAAATGTACAGTTAGTAATCATAACTGTGAGTATAAATGGAATGAACTGACTCATAAAACAGAAGAATATAGAAGAATGGATTAGAAATCAAAATGCAGCAATATGTTGTTTAGAAGAAACAACTTGAAACTGAGAAATACAGATTTAAAATAAGGGGCTAGGACAAAATTTATTATGAGTCAGCTGAAGTAAAAAAGGTAGGCAGGAGTGACAATCATGATGTCAGACAAAGCAAAAGCAAAAAGAGATCTAATTAAATGAGATAAGCAGAGAAACTATATCTTGTTAAAAGGCACCATAGACAATGAAGTAATATTAATATAAGCATATATGCACCAAACAGCATCGCATCCAAATTCTTAAAGGAAAAATTATTATAGGAGGATTGTAAAACTATGCCATTGGGAAAACTCAACTTTCCCTTATCAGGACTAGATAAATCTAATTATAAAATAAATAAGAAAGATGTCAAGGACACATCAAAGACTAATTACAAGGTACTCAAAAAGACAGACTGTTTACTTTTTATATGAAGAAATGTAGAACATATGTCTAATATTGTTATTAGTTATTGGGTAGTTTGAAAGAAAGATTGGGGTAGACCTAAGTATGATGTGATTCTAAAGAGTAAAACCATTTAGGAAAAGGTAAAAAGAGTAATTATCTTATACAAATGAGGTGTGAGAGAAGGAATTGACACAGAAGAATTAGATGGGGGAGGAGGGTGGTAGTTTTGGAACTCTACTCTCATTGGGAATGGATTAAAGAGAGAACAATACATATATATCTAGAAGGGTATAAAAGTCTTCTAAATTCAGAAAAAAAAATAAAGCCTAAGGGTATAGGGAGGGGGGAGAGAATAAGGGAGGGATTTTTAGAGGGAACCCCACTCACATCACATCTAGGTTAAAGAGAGAACAATATATATGTTTAGAAGGGAATAAAAGTCTTCTAAATTTATGAAGAAATAAGACAGTAAGGGAGTAGGATAAGGCAGGGTATGGTATAGTTTTAGTATTTAAGTTTAAAATAAATTAATAATAAGAAGTCAAGGAGATGAATAGAATCTTAGAAAAGTTAGATATGATAGACTTCTGAAGAAAACAAAGTAGTAATAGCTATATATGGCACCTTGACAAAAACTGACCATGTATTAAGGCATTAAAACCTTACAACCAAATTCAGAAAAGGAAAAGTATTAAATGCCTTCCTTTAAGAACATAATTCAATAAAAACTACATTGAATAAAGACCATTGAAGCATAGATTAAAAATTACTTGGAAACTAAATAATCTAATCTTAAAGAATAAGTAAGTCAAAGGACAAATCATAGAAATAATCAATAATTGAATTAAAGGGAATAACAGCAATACGACAACATTCTAAAATTTGCAGCAAAACCAATACTTTGGGGAAAATTTATTTATCTAAATGTGTATGTCAATAAAAGAGAGAAAAATCAATGAATTAGGCATGCAACTAAAAAAACTAGAAAAAGAACAAATAAAAATCTCCAATTAAACACCAAAATAAAAATCCTGAAAATCAAATGAGAGATTAACAAAATGCAAAGTAAAAAGATCAAACAAATAAAACTAGTTGTTTTTATGAAAAAAATAAAATAGACAAATCATTGGTCAATTTAGTTAAAAAAAAAAAGATGGAAACCAAATTGCCAGTGTCAAAATGAAGAAAAAGGTGAACATACATCCAAATAAAGATGAAATTAAAGAAATTATTAGGAGTTATTTTGCACAATTATATACCAATAAAATTGACAATCTAAGTGAATTGAATGAATAATTACAAAAATATAAACTACCCAGATTAATAGAAGTGGATTAGAAAAACAAACTGAATAAGCCATAATTGAACTCCCTAAGAAAAAATCCCCAAGATCAGATGGATTTACAAGCTAATTATACCAAACATTTAAAGAATAATTAATGACAATACTGCAAAATTATTTGAAAAAAATAGTTAAGGAATCCTACCAAATTTTTTATTACACAAATTTGATTTCCATACCTGATTCAAGGAAAAAAAGAGAGAAAGAAAATTATAGGCCAATTTTTTTTATTGAATATTGATACAATGATTTAAAAAAAATTACAGCAATATATCACAAAAATCATATACTATGACCTGGTGAAATTTATACTAGGAATGCAGGGCTAGTTCAATATTGGGAAATCTTTCAGCATAATTGATCATTAACAACAAAAATAATAAATCAATAACAAAACAAAAATCAAGAAAAATCAGTGAGAAAATACAACAAATATCAATTAATAACAAAGCAACAAAAATCATATGATTATATCATAAGATGCATAAAAATCCTTTGACAAAATACAACATCCATAGGCATAGACTGCCATCTCACACTGTATGTCAAGGTAAGATCAAAATAGATAAATGGTTTAGACACAATTAATGATATCATAAATAAATTAGAGGAGCATGGAAAAATGTACCTCTTAGAACTATGGATAAGGGAATAATTTATGACCAAACAAGAGAGAGACAGGGAGAATCATGGGAAGTAAAATGGATAATTCTGACTACATAAAATTAAAAAGCTTTTGCACAAATAATACTAATACAACCAAAATCATAGGAAAGCAGGAAACTGGGGGAACAATTTTTTTTACCCTAAGTTGCTCTGATAAAGGCCTCATTTCTCAAATACATAGGGAACTGAATCATATTATAAAAATAAGAGGCATTCTCTAGTTGATAAATGGTCAAAGGATATGAGCAGCTGGTTTTCAGAAAAAGAAATCAAAACTATCAATAGCCATATGAAAAAATGCTCTAAATAACTATTGATTAAAGAAATGTAAATTTAAACACATCTGAGGCACTAACTCATACTTATCAGATTGGCAAACATAAAAGAAAAAGAAAAATGACAAATGCTGGAGTGGATATGGAAAATTTGGGACACTGATGTACTGTTGGTGGAGTTGTAAACTCGTCCAACTATTCTGGAGAACAATTTGGAACTACACCCTTCGGGATATAAAACTTTACATACACTTTGACCCTGGAATACCTCTGGAGATAAAGTTCTGTATTACAAAGAGATCAAACAAAAGGGGAAAAAAGGCCTATTTGTACAAAAATATTTATAGCAGCTCTTTTTGTGATGGTAAAGAATTCATTAGAAATTTGGAGGATACCCATCAATTGATAAATGATTGAACAAGTTGTGGTATATGATTGTGATGGAATACTACTACAAGGTAAGAAATGATAAGGTGAGTGGTTTCAGAAAATCCTGGGAAGACTTATATGAACTCAAGTGAGGTGAATTGAGCAGAACCAGAACACCATAGACAGCAACACCAATTTTGCAAAGATGATCAACTGTGAAAGACTTAGCTACTCTAATCAAGATAATGATCCAGGACAATTCCAGAGGACCCATGATGAAAAATGCTATCTCCCTCCAGAGAGAGAACTGATGAACCCTGGATGCAGATGGAAGCATACTTTTTTTAAAAAATTTTCTTTATTAAAAATTTTATCTGTTTTATTTTACCACATGATACATAAAAACAGGTTTAGCATGACTTCATGTGTATCACCTATATCAAATTTCTTGCCTTCTCAGGGAGAAGGGGAGTGATTGAAGGGAGGGGGAGAATCTGGGACTCAAAACTTAAAAAGATGCATGTTAAAAATTTTATATGTAATTGGAAATATTTAATGAAATAAAACTGTAGCATATTAAAAAGGGAAAAAAGGATCAATAAGCAAGTGGAAGAGAAAAATAGCTATAGTGAATTTGTTCAGTAATTAATTCATTCACTTACCAAATACTTGGCATATTAAGTGAGGCATTATGTTATGTGTTGAGCAGAATCAAAGACTATAAAATGGAGACTCTGCCCTCAAAGTGTTTACAAGCCAGTTGGTGCAGTGGATAGATTGTTTGGCCTGTATTCAGGACAGCCTGAGTTCAAAAGTAGCCTCAGAAACTTACCAACTGTGTGGCCCTGGGCAAGTCACTTAACCTTAACCTCTCACTGCCTTACTTTCCTCATCTGTAAGATAAGAATAATAATAACACCTCCCAGGGGTTTTGTGAGGATAAAATGAAATACCTAAAATATTCACAAACTTTAAAGTACTATATAAGTGCTAGTTATTATTGTTATTGTTGCTATTATTATTATTATTATTAGTAGTAGTAGTAGTGGTGGTGGTGATGATGGTAATAGTAGTAGCAGTGATAATAGAGATTAAAGAAAGACAAAAATGATCAAGTACCTGTGATTTTGTCAACATGAGAAACAAAAACTTTTTTTAAGAGACAGGATTTGCATCCAGGTCTTCCTAACTTTACTAGACCACATCCTCTCATAGGGTCATAGATTTAGAGCTAGCAAAGACCTCAAGGGCCATCTAGTTAATCCTGATTTTTTAGATGAGGATACTGAGGTTAAGTGAAGTGCCTAAGGTTAAACAGTAAGTGACAAAACTGGGTTTTGAACTGAGATCCTCTGTGTTCACTCTTTCTACTATTGCTGCACACTCAACTGGATTTCTATTTGCTTTTTACTTTAATAACTATGTTGAATTTGTTCAATCATTCATTCATCAGATATTGAGCATATCGAGTAAGGCACTCTGTCAAATTCTCAGCAGAATCAAAGATATAAGATAAAACCGTTACCCTCTAGGAGACAGAATAGGAATGATTATATGTCAAGAACGTATGATACTTGTCAATGTAGCAAAAACAAAAGCAATTTATGAGGCGGGATTTGAACCTTTGACTTTCTGACAAATCTTAGAAGCCAAAAGCAATGCTGGTGGGATTTGAACCCACCAAATGACATGCAGGTAGAAAAAGCATGAAACATGATTGAGGGACAAGTATTTATCTAACACACATTTGGTGCACCCCTTCAGAACTAACCCACGTGTCTGCATACTAAGGATAAAAGATAGGGGCTCTGCTTTTTTATAGCCTATTTTTATGAAGGGCTTTCTCCAATGAACCCAGGCCACCAAGTGACACAGGTGCCCATGAGAGTAAGCTTACAGCCCTTTGGCACTTGGCTTTGTGGTCCAAGATGCTGCCATGGCAACCAATGCCACTAAAACTTTGTTCACCACAGTTCACTGTGAGCAGCTCCACAAAGGAGGATGAGTGATCTTCACATCTCGAAGGGGAAAAATACCCACCAATCTCTGTTTTCAGGATTCCCAAGTCATCAGAAAAGCTATCACTAGGAGCCATTAACCAAATCCCATTTGTTGTGCTGTTGTCCTATGGGTGCCAGGATGAGGCAATTTTAGGAGACAATCCTCTCTGGAAGGTGCTGGGTGGTATTCCAGATTTCCAAATCTGCAAACCTTCTGTGCCTGCTAATGACATTTCTTTACTCTTTATCCTGCTCCTCTGCCAAAGAGCCATAGATGCAGTCAGTCAGTCAGTCAGTCAAGAAGCATTTATTGAGTACCTACTATGTGCCAGATACTGTGCTCCACCCTGGTGTGCTCTCCAGAAAGCAACAAATGCTTTCTTTATTAACAGAAAATGAACCACCCTTCTTTTCTCCCTGCCCCTCACTCCTTTTCTTTCCAAATCCTATGCAAACAGTAGGCCAGGCTCATTGGCACTTCTGGGCCTTTATTCAGTCCCAACATCCTCCCACTATGTCATCACTATAGGAACCACTCATGCCCTATTAAAGAGAGATAATGGACAGTTTAGGGAATTTATGCAATGGACTGAGTTTTTAAGAGACTATAATGAAATTAATTAGGGGAAAATAGCATTGCATATTTCATTTCATGAATTAGTTTAAGTGAATTGAAAAGTGTTACCCAGAATGGAAGAAAATATCTCTTTCTAGGGATTAGGTAACCATCTGCAAATCTAACACCAAATTATATACATTTTCTTTATATATAATAGGCTTTCTCCATGAAGAATTTAGTTCTTTTGGTTAGTGATGATTTGAATATTGAGTATTTGGAAAGATTCCCACCCAGAATCCTCTGTATATGAGGGTGGACCTTTTTCATTCTAGTCTGTAAAGATTTGCACAGAAAATATGCAAGAGTACCCCTATTCATGGAAGAAAGGCATCACAGAATAATGGACCAAGAACTGTGCTGTGAAGTTACGAGAAATTAGCGGTAGTCCCAACTACTAGTGGTTACCTTACTTTGTGTCTCTTTAAAATGTAACTGGAAGATGGGGTTGGAGTGGATGAACTTAGTTGTCTTTTCTAGCTATAATATTTTATGATTTTGAGGTATATCTTCAGAAAGGAAAGCGGTATTCAAAAGAATGACAAAGAGACTGGGGTCTATTAGGAATTCTCATGCTTTTCTGGCCTGGGCTTTCTTTAAATGTTAAGCTTCTTTAAACATTTATTTGGGATTCTTTTAGAATCCATTACTTCCTCACCCATGCCTCATAGAATCCCTAATTTCCTTTATGGTTTAGCTTAGATGCCATATACCACAAAAGATCTTTCTGAACTTCCCTGTTGTTTGGGTTGACCAGCTCTTTGTTGCTGTTTTGTTTTGTTTTTTCTAACATTCATTTTTTTGAGTTCTAGATTCTCTACCTCCCCTTCAGTTCCTCCCCTACCCATTGAAAAGGAAAGCAACAATGATATCCATCACATATGTGAACTGACCAGTTCTTGACAATTCTCTGTATTTCTTTGTATCTATGCTATGACACCAGCTGTGTGATATTGCTCAGGTCACAACTCTCATGAGCTTTAGTTTTCTTATCTGAAAAATGGGTTGGATAGTCTCAATAGCATCTTCCAGTATTAGAGCTATGATCCATATAGAGTATCTATAATCAGTATCTATCACAGTGTCCTAACACATCAGGAGCTTAATAAATATTCATCTAATGAAATTAAATGTCAAATTTTGCTGGCAATGCCCAGGAGTCAAACTAATATATACTCATTTAAATCCCAAGGATAGATCAGAGTGTATGGCCTCCTAGGTTTCCTATTTCTCTATTCTTTTATACATAGCTCATGAAAAAAAAATCCTGTGAAGGCCTCTTACCTCTACTTCTAAAGTCACTTTCAGAACTAACATATGGGCATCGCTCAGTAGCAAGAGGAGATGCCAGTGATTCAAGGGCTTCAAGAAAAATGTTAACAAGTACTTATTAAGCTCTTTCTGTGTCTGATCTATGGAGGGAAGAGAATAGTACTGGCTGTCCCACAAAACGATAATGATAGCTGACATTTATACAATGCTTACAAAGCCTTCATGTACATTATCTTTTTGAACCTCACAACAACCCTGTGGGCAAGGCACTAAAATTATAATTTTTTTACAGCTGAAGAAACTGAGGCTAGCAACTGTCTGAGGTGAGATTTGAACTCAGGTTTTCCTGACTTAAATTGCTGCATTCCATCTAGTGCAACCCTCTATCTTTCTAGATAAGTGAGCTACTTGTCACTAGAAGTGTTTAACTATTAATCATCTGTCAGAGATATTGTAGAGAAGATCCCTACAGTAGGTGGCAGGTCCCTCTCAAAGGTCCCTTTGCTCTTGGAGTCTATGAATCTAATTTTCACTTGGACAGTAGATGACTGACACAGGGCCCAGGAGGCACAATTTCAGCAGTTCACAGCAATCTCACTGTAGGACAGCAGAGAGCAGTGTCACACACTTTTCGCCTACCTGTGTGATCTGACTACACCTTTGGCTTGTACTTGAGCTGGGAGATCTAGAGGAGCTAGTAACTGCTCTTGCTGCCCTTTGAAAATCTGATGTGCTGATTAACCAGTCTTAATTAGGCACTACTCTGAATGAATTCCCAATGGAAGTCAGCGTAGTAGATGACCAAAGTGAATGTTATTCTGATGTGCAGGAGGTATAGGGGGCAGCTAGGTGGTGCGGTAGATAGAGCGCCGGGCCTGGAGTCAGGAAGATTCATTTTCCCGAGTTCAAACCCAGCTTCAGACACTTCCTAGCTGTGTGACCTTGGGCAAGTCACTTCATCCTGTTTGCCTTAGTTTCTTCATCTCTAAAATGAGCTGGAGAAGTAAATGGCAAATCACTCCAGTATCTTTGTGAAGACAGCCCTAAATGAAGTCACAAAGAGTCAGTTGCAACTGAAATGATAAGAACAAGTGCACAGATCAGAAGGGCATGGATAAGACTTGATTGGGGAAGATTACCAAGCCCCTGTAGCCTTAGTTAAAAGGTACCTAACTTGCCACTGTGCTAGGGTTGCATGTCATTATGTTTTTATTTAATCTTGGTAAACCATTTACTAATGGGCTGACTCAGGCTTGATTAGTGCAGCAGCTAGACAAAAAGGAAAATTTGGCCCACTGAGTTAGAAATGAATCATATTCCTATATCAGAAAGTCTGGGGGAGGAGTGGTCCTATATCACAATGGTAATGGTAGTAGGATGGGCATTAGCTTGATTGACAGCTATCTGGTGCATATGGTCTTGGCTATTCACATAGGACCACACATCTATTGTTACACACACACACACACACACACACACACACACACACACACTGACTTTTCTAGGCTGTGGTAGTGATAGCCGAAGAAACATCAGCTCTCAGTCCAGAAGAAACCGTCCTTCACTTAAATGACCAGATATTTGTCCAACCCTTCAAATTCATTTACCCAGATAGGAAGAGAGATAGAAAAGGAATGAAGTAAGCAGAGTGAGGGAGTACATAGAGTTGGGAGGCAACACAAAGAACCAAAGGAATAAGGCATTTAGGAAAGCAGAAGAGATGGCCTGGGGTGGTGCCCTGATCAGTCAATTAGAATCAGCTAGGTGAGGATCCTGACACTCCTTTCTTTTGGTTCTCCTTACCTGTCTGACTGCTCCTTCTCAGAATCCTTTGCGGCCTCAACATCCATATTACACCATGTTACACTGTGAGTATTCCCTAAAGCTTTGTTCTAGGTCCTCTTGTCTACTCCCTCTACCCTGTCTCTTTTGGTAACTTGAACAATTTCCATGGGTTTAACTACCACAGCCAATATCTCTGTAGAGAAAAAGGGAACAAAAAAGTGTGTCTTTACTGGGATGGGGAATATGTTACTGAGTACTTCTGTCTGAAGTACATCTGAAGCCAAGAATCAAACACCAGAGAGTCACTTAGGGATAAATCTTTCTACCAGGAGAGATAGTGATGGTGATGAGGGTGGGGAATTAGTGTCTAGTTTAGCAGGCTGGCTCGAATATACTGAACAGGAACAAAAGCTGAGCTGTAGGCTCAGAACATTCTAAAGACTTTAGGAAAGGCTGGGCAATAAAGTCACATTCTGAGCAGAACTTCTCATAGGCTATTTCCTGTGCTGAGGTGCAACATTTTGATGAATTTGTACATGCCAAGCATACTGTGCTTTAATAAAGGGACCAAAATGCTGGAATATATGCTTGGGGATGGTGACAGAACACCTCAGCATCTTGTGGACTTACAAAAATAAGTAATAGCATTTTTAAGTAGCTTTGAATGGAGGTAATGTTTCAATTGTATTCCACATTTATTACGTATCTACTGTGTGCAAAGAATTGTGCTTGGTACTGAGCCCTCCTATATGTGTCCTCTCCCTAAACAGAACATGTACTCCGTGAACAGGGACTGTTACCCTTTCCTATTTGTATCCCTAGGACTTAGTATGGAATAAGCACTTATATTCTTATTCATTCATTCATGCTAAGTTAGGCAGGCAGTTGAAATAGAAAGATAAAAACAAAATAGTCCATGTTCTTGAAGAGCTTCTTTCTATTTTACTGTGTGAGGGGTAAAATATTGTAATGACAAATGAATGCAAATTAATTGAGAAAAAGGAAATGATTCACTGGAGGGTGGGTGGGTTAGAGAAGACTTCATGGAAGAGGTGCTGTGTAAGTTGAGCCCCAAAGGAAAATAAGGATCCTGAGGGGCAGAAATGAGAAGGCACCATATTCTAAGATATGTGCTGATGGCTTATGCAAATGGATAAAGGTGAGGCATGGATTGTGGAGTTCAGGTAACAGTTAAAAGTCCAGTTTGGCTGCAATATAGAACATCTGAAGGGAATTAAAGCCAGATAAGACTGGAAAAGTAAGGTAGATTCAGTTTTCATTTTTTATTATTGTTATTCTTTTCATTCATGTGGTCATAGTTATTGTGTACATTTTTCCTGTGTCTGCTGACTTCATTTTGCATCAATTTGCATTCTATCCCATGTTTCTTCATATTCATCCCAGTCATTGTTTATGTAACAGTAATGGTCTATTGTCTTCATATACCACAACATTATAACCATACTCCAATTGATAAGAGCATCTACTTTGTTTCCAGTTTTTTGTTACTATAAAAACATGCCACTGCATTTCAATGAATATGGTATCTATTTTTTAGAATTGACTTTTCTGGTGCATATGCCTAGCATTGGAATCATTGGATCAAAACATATAAACATTTTAGTCACTTTCCCTCCATAATTTCAAATTGCTTTACAAATGTTTGAGACAATCACAGTTGTAGCCATAGTTTATTGTCTTTCTCCAATCTCTCAAATACCCACTATATTCATCTCTGGTAATCCTTGCCAGTTTGCTTGGTCTGCAGAAACGTTAGAGTTGTTTTGATTTGCATTTCTCTTGTTATTAGAGATTCAGAATTATTCTTGCATATAGTTGTTAATAACTTCCAATTCCTCTTTTGAGAATTTTTGATCATATCTTCTGATCAGTTATTCATTGGGAAATGGCTTTTGCTCATCTATATTTGTGCTGGTTCAATATATAGGAATATTGAGATGCAAAGTTGAAGAGATAAAAGAGCTCATGATGGATATGCCCAGTTGTCTGAATAAATAAAAGGTGACATCATCTGAGAGACAGGGAGTGGGGGAGGCATTTAGAGCTTGAGGAAAGAGAAGGTTTGGAACAGATAATTTAGGAAATGTAATTGCTAAACAGGAAAGGGTTGCTCTTCAATAGTAAGGACCCATTTAGAATAAGATAACATGTATTTAGAGTGAACCTAGTCAGCATGGTTGCATAACTTCTTCTAAAAGTGTTTAACTGCATGAGGGTAGGAACCAAATAAGGCAGATGATGATGGTAATAGAGGCTGAGAATTGATAGGGTGTGAACAATGTTTGGACATAGGGACGATAATTCAAGGGTGGAGGACAGGCATAGTTGAACAGGTAAGTATTAGGTTTACTGAGAAGAGAAGAAAGGGAAAGCAGGAAAGTCATGGATTGAGAGAAGACAGGAATGAGAGGTCATGATGATGACAAAGACTAGGTTTAATTAGGGCAAATGAGGCAGAGAGAGAGCTTGGAAAGGTAGGAAGTTATTACCAGAAATATCAGTTTGAGATCATGGAGGCAGAGTAATTATAGGAGATGGTGAAATACCTCCAAATTCTTGAGATCACTGAACACAACCATATTACTCCAATCTCTGGGGATCTGGAAATAAAAATAGCTAGCATGTATGTAATATTTTAAAATTCACAAAACACTTTACAAATATTTCATTTTAACCTTACAATAACCCTGGCGGGTAGGTATTATTATTATCCCCAGTTTACAGATTAGGAAACGAGCAGAGGTAGAGTGATTTGCCCAGGGTAACACAGTAAGTATTTGAGGCTGGATGTGAACTCAGGTCTTTCTGAGGTCCAGGGTCCTATCTACTGCACCACTTAGCTGCCCCAAGAGATAGAAACAGCAGTTCTGTCTAAGTGTTTGCAACGGCAAAAACCTGATCTTAGATATGTGGGGGCAGGGCTGATCTCACACTATTGCCAGCTCTGTAGTCTCATCCCAAGATAAAATCGTTGAGGTACATCCAAATATTTTTGCTACCCAAAGTTCTAGATCTCTGATGGATCTGTTAAGCATCTTTGATAGATGGGAGTCGTCACTTTGGGTGCATGAGGTTCCATATTTAGCGCTCTCTCTAGCTCTTGCCCTCCTTCTTACCTTAGTAAGAAATTACATTTCTCTCCCTGTCTCTCCACCGGCTCCCACCATCTCTGCTTTAATTCTTCCTTCCAGATCTAACTCAAGGGCAGCCTTCTCCAGGAAATCTTTCTCTCATTCCCCCCTCCTCTCCAGTTGGATCTTTTTTTCTTCACACCTCATCTGGTTTCACTTCTCTTAGACACTTTTTTTGGTGAGGTGAGGTGAATTGGACTCACGGTTTTATTGGTGCAGGCAATTCTCAGTGATGAAACCCACTCTATTAATGCAGATCAACAACTGCCCTGCAAATTTGTCTCAGGAAAATGCCTGGGGCCTTGAGAGGCTAAGTTCCTTACTGAATATCTCACAGCCAGATGTTTCAGAGGAGGGTTAGAACTTAGGCCTTTCTGACTCTGAGACCAACTTTTCCTCTATCACTCCACTATGTTGCCTTTCAAGAATTCAGCAAATTCCCTTTCTATTGTTATTGCTTATGTTTTTTTGTTTTTTCCCTTCCTACTAGATTAGAAACTCCTTGGAGACAGGGTATACCTTTTGGTATCTTCCCCAGAACCTAACACAATGTTCTGTATATAGTAACTATTTAATGAATTTTTGATGAATTTAATGAATACAAAGAAAAACAAAAAAAATTGTAAGTCATTTAAAAAAATCCTTATATGAGGCCTCCATGACTCAGAATGTTCTTGGGTCTATAAGTGATTGGGTGTTGGTAGGAGGCCTGCAGTGTAATTCAGACTCTATAGCAGTTTAATAATGGAAGAAGCCAATCTAATGACAACAGTCTCAAATTAGACACATCCAAATTGGAGGTCATAAATGCTCCTACACTGGGGAATTCCCTATGTTTAGCACAGGAAAGCATCTGAAATAACAGCTAGGAGAGATGGGGTGTTCAAAGATGTTGGAGTGCTGCCTTTTCTGAGAAGGGGGTTGCACAAATGTATAACAAAAATATTTCAACTTGAAAAATACTTCATAATTATATGTCATAAAATAATTAGGTCATGGAAAATTAGCACAAATGTTTACAGCAAAATTGCCATGTAAAACATTATCGGTAATAATATGCTAATTGCTGCAGAAGCAAAAGCTGATTATGTTTCAGCAGAATTAAAAGTTGCCAACTTGGCATTTCTTTCTTGTTTCACTTTCTTTCCATGTAGGCAGCAAGTCAGTGACAAGTATAGCAAGTGACCAGAAGATGCCCCCTGGGTCCTCTTTGTAGTCCTACTTGGCACCTCTGAAGATATAATACTATGGAGGTCATCTAAGGAGAGAGAACACGGCAAAAACTGGTCTGACTGTCAAGTTAAACCTTTTGGATATGTGGTGTCTGGGATTATCATTGGCAGAGCGTTATAATGGATAGGGCATGGACTGGGAATTGAGAAATGTATAATCCAATCAATTAATCAATTAATCAGCATATATTAGACACTTTACTATGTGCCAGGAACTTCATACTAAGCCCTGGGATACAAAGAAAGGCAAAAACACTGTCCCTGCTTTCAAGGAGTTCTCATTCTAATGGAAGAGAGGACATGTAAATAACTGGATAGATAGATAGATAGATAGATAGATAGATAGATAGATAGATAGAT
>NW_020954737.1:11767839-11787839 GCF_900497805.2 Vombatus ursinus | reverse complement strand
TTTATTCTCCACCCTCCCTCTCTCCCTTACTTCCAAGCTTAGGATGGTTCCCAAGAGGTCACCTCCCACCCTCAAATGAGGTTGTGCTTCAAGCTTCTACTCCTAGCATGGTGCTTACTCCATACACAAAAATTCCTTGTTATATCTTAGACTCCTAATCATTGCATTTCAGCTTCTGTGGTTTTCCCAACATAGTTTGTACCAGGGTTTCTGACTCCCATTTCCCCCAGTCTATTTGTGAAGTGAATTATCTCATACGCAAAAACTGACTTGTAAAAACTATATTTTAATGCTGTCATTCCCCATACTTGCCCTTGTAAATCTCACTTGCATCAGTGCTTATGAATTGCAAATCAATCAATCAATAAATAATTATTTATTAAGTGCCTACTATGTACTACTATTTAAAAATGAAATAGCTTTGTTTTCTTATTTGTAATTTAGACCAAATAACTCTAGACTTTAAAGCTCTCCCCCTCCTTCCATTTTTTTTTGCTCTCTCTAGAGCCAATGTCCATTTTTTCTCTCCACTAGCTTTTTGACTTTTCTGAGATCTTCGTGGTCTTTAGCAACATTTTGCTCTCTGCTGGGAGAATCTCTTTTTTGAAATTCCTCAACTTTGTGGTGCCCCTAAGCCATGGGCCAAGAAGTCCTGATTCGGTGTAAGTCTGCGGTTTCCAGATGCAGCACATTCCCTGCCCTCCTCCCTCCACAGCAGATGGGGATTTAGCTCATCACTGTCTCTCTCTCCTTTTGCCCTGTCACTTATTCCTTGGCCTCAGCCTCTGTGTCTCATCCTTAGTGTCCACAGCTGTCAAATTTTGAGCTGTTCCCACTTGCTACCACTGTTCACCAATTCTCCTTCTTGTTAGGTTTCTTCCTCCTTCAGGGACGTAGAAATGATATCTGGAAAAAGGCCTATCTTTCAAAGAAAAGAAGTATACTTTCCAAAGAACTGCTTTCTCGCCTCAGTGAGAGGCTGTCAGAACGTTTCAAAATGGCCATCGGGCTTGTAGAGCAAGGCTCCCAATTACTACCTTTTCTAGTTTTTTGTTTATTGAACATGAGAATTACAATAGTCAGTCCTACTATTTCAATGTTACTCTCTGCTCAAAATCATAACCCTCTCGATTACATTATTATTTTTATTATTTATTGTATGCCCTGAGGAATTTTCATTTTAACTGAGACATTGGCTAAATTGCAAAGTTGTACAGGCATGATTTGGGAGAAAATCAGTGTTAGGAGGCTTATTAAAATTGGGTTTGGGGGATGGGAAAGGGAAATCTCTTGGGTTAACAGGGGGAGGAGGCAGCAGTTTCCAAAGTAGAGAGGAGATCAAAGAAAGTGAAGAGGAGAAGGAAAGCAAATAGAGGGGGAGGAAGAATATTTAGCAAATATGATTAAAAGGAAAGAAAAGGAAGATGAGTCAGGAGCAAAAATGGAATGAGATGAAATAAATGTGAAGAAGCTGGGGGAGGTGAGGTTAAAAAAAAAAAAGAAACCCTTAGAAGCAGATGTGAGAGATGGAAATGAATAGGAAATGGGTTAAGTTCTCTAATTCTCCCTTGACAATTCAGATTGGTTTAATACCTCAAGGTGAGGTCATTTGAACTCTTACTCTGCAATGGTCCTTATGGATTTAAAGAAGGGAGACATCACTCACTCTCACAGGATACTTATTTAATTCACAGGCGCACAGGATTTTAAAAAAGAGTCAGAAGGATGTTAGAGGGTTAGCTACGTCAAGAATAAGGATAGAGACAAGGATTCAAATTCAGGTCTTTTGATTCCAAATTCATTTGATGATAAAAGTAGGGATATTGCAAGGACATGTGCCAGTCCGTGCCACCTGGTTCCCCTTTGTTCTGATCTGACACATGCTGTATCTTACATAAACTTCATTAAGGGTATGGTAAACCCTGGCAAGACTTCAGACTGACCTAGGTGGTACCTGAATTTTGAGGATTACACTATTTTATACTCAAGACAACAAAGTGGTCTGGTGCCCTTTCCAAATCAATCAACAAACAAGGCACTGTGTTAGACTGGTTATACATGTAAAAAGAATAAAATAATCCTTACTTACAAGGTTTGCATTTTAGTGGGACAAATGCACATACATATGTGTATTTCATATGTATAGCACATAATATAAAGTGAACAACTACAAGCTAGTTAAATACAAGGTAGTTCAGGAGGGAGGACACTAGCAATTGGGGAAGGGGCAATCAGAAAAAGGAAGGCTGCTTGTAGAAGGTGGTCCTTAGAGGAAAAAAGGGAGTCTATGAGGCAGAAGTGAGTGTTTTCTAGGCGGAGTCTAGGGTAAAACATTCAATTAGTCAAGAAGCAATTATCAAGTGCATACTATGTACTTGGCTCTGGGCTAAGTACTAGGAATGCAAAGAAAGTTTCTGTTTTCAAGGAGTGTGCATTCTATTGTGTGTGGTGGGGACAAAATGTAAATAATTAGGTACATATAAGATCTATAAGGGGAGCTAGATGGTGCAGTGGAGAGAGAAGAGGCCTTTGAGTCAGGAAGAGGTAAGTTCAAATCTGGCCTCAGACACTTACTAGCTATGTGACCCTGGGCAAGTCACTTTACCCTGTTTGCCTCAGTTTTCTTATCTGTAAAATGAGCTGGAAGGGAAACAACAAACCATTACAGTATCTTTTGCCAAGAAAACCCCAAATGGGGTCCACTAAGAGTCAGACACAACTGAAATAAACACAATAACCACAAAACAAGATCTATACAAAATAGATAAAGCTAATATGGGAGGAGAACAAAGGCTTCTGGTAGAAGTTAAGATTTGAGCTGAGTCTTGAATGAAGCTAGGGAAACTAAGAAACATAGATGAGAAGGGAAATCATTTCATGCATGAGGAGCAGCCAATGAAAAAAAGTATAGAAATGGTGGAGTATTGTGTTCAAGGAGCTGCAAGTGGGCCAGTGAAGCTGAATCACAGAGTGCTTGGAGGAGAGTAAGGTTTAACAAGGCTGTAAAAGCAGAAAGGGGTCAGAAGAGTTGTAAGTGACAAACAGAGGACTTCATATTGAAGAGAAGAAACCACTGGAATTCACTGGGTAGGGGAGAGACATGGTTATACCTATGCTTTAGACCTATACTCTCCTTGGCAATAGAATAAAGTGGAGTGGAGAGATTCTTGAGGCAGGGATACCAAAAAGCCATTGTAGTCATCCAAATGAGAGGTGATGAGGGCCTGAAATAGGATCTTGGCTTTATGAGTGGAGAGATGGAGATATAAATGAGAGATGTTACAAAAGAATAAATAAAAAGAGTTTGCAGTGAACATACAGGGTGAGTGAGAAGACGATAAAGGTTGTAAGCCTGGGTGACTGGGAAAATGATGGATTCTTCAACAATTAACAGGAACATTTGGAAGTGGGGCAGGTTTGGGGAGAAAGATAATGAATTCTGTTTTGGACATAAGCACATACTATTTGAGATGTTCAAAGGGCAGTTGTAGATGCATGAGTGTGGCTCAGCAGAGAGATGAGGATTGAATATATAGAACTGGGAGTCTAATGCATAGAGATGATAATTGAGTTGATGAGGTCACCGAGTAAGAAGGTATAGAAAGAAAAGAAGATGTGGCTTGGGATAGAACCTAAAGTGTCATGAAAGTCCAGAAAGAAGAGAGTTTGCAAGAGGAAAAAAATGATCAGCAATAGATTTTGTCCACAAGAACTCCTGATACTGGAAAAGGCCATGATTCCACTGGGGTCAAATGCAGGCAGCCACCTTCCTCCCCATATTGGGGCAGGTTGTTATTGTTGTTGTGTTTGTCCGTCATCAAAGAGGACTGTGACATCAGGGAGATGATGACATGACTTGCAATTTACTTTGATTTGAGTGAGGGAGGGCTGTGCAAGGTCACCAGCCTCACTTTCTCCTTCAGAGCCATCTATGTCCAATGGCTGGATATTCATCAGGACCACTGGAGAATGCTCAGGATGAAATGGGAGACCCTAGCCCTCCAGTGAAGCCAGCAGAAGTATGGGGTGAAGGGGGCACTTAAGACTATCCAATGTGCTTATGACTTAATGTTGGAAGTGTCTTTTAATACACTACTACTCCCATTTGGCACCTGTGTTATGTTAGGTAACTCACAAACATCCCTGAACTTCATCTTCTCTACCTCAAAAAAAAAAAAAAAAAAAAAGGAAAAGAAAAAGATGGGATTGGATTGGATAATCTCTGAGGTCCCTTCAGCTCTAACTCTAAAATTCTCTGATAAACCCCTTCCAACTCTAGGGACCAATGGTGAGTAAACTAGTCAAGGAGTGGTCATTTACAAATTGATCAGTTCTAGATTTTTCTGTTCATGTGTGTCCTCTCTCTGAGGGGGAGGCACCCTAGTTAGAAAAGACTGTCTCTAAAACAAATGTCACTCACCTTCTTTAGGCAGTTCTCACACCTGACAATAACAATAATAATAATCATAATGATAATAATAATATAAAAATAGCTAACATTTTTATAACACTATGTGCCAGACACTGTGCTAAATGCTTCACATTTAATATCTCATTTATTTGATCCTCATAACAACCCTGGGATGTAGGTGCTATTATCATTATCATCCCCATTTTACAGATGAAGACACTGAGGCAAAGAGGTTCAACAACATGCCCAAGTTCACATAACTAGTAAGTGTCTAAGGCTGGAATTGAACTCAGGTCTTCCTAATTCCAGGCCCAGTGCTCTATCCACTGTACCATCTAGCTGCCATAGGCATATCAAAGCTCAACACATTACTTCAGTTCCCAAAAAGATCAAATGGTATTAGAATGGCATTCTGCCTTGCTATTGTCTGCCTTCTGCCAACCAGAAATAGTGCCTCTCTAAGCCTCCTCAGGATCTGGATCTAGAGATGCCAGTGTCTACCCCCATCCTAGGGAAATTAGTCCACTCAGTTTTGAACCCCACCTTGGCACAGAACTCTCCCATGCTTCACTCCATCTCCAATCATTTGCTAATCATCCTTCCTGTATCCAGGGCATGTGCAGATCAGCACTGCTCCTAGACAATGACAATTGGCAACTCCATGGCTCCATTCATAATCCCAGTGACTAGTGTAGATCAAAACTCCTTTCCCTGGCCACCTCTCCCCAGCATAAATTATAGCTCCCAATTGGAATGTAAGCTGCTTGAAGGCAGGGACTGTCTCCACTTTTGTCTTTGTCTTGGTGTCCTGGTGTCTTTCACATAGTAATGGCTTAATAAGTGCTTATTGATCGGCCAATTAACAAAGCACTGAACTCAGGGTGAGAAGGCTTCAGTCTGAAGCTTGGCTCTGAGGCCTCCTAGCTATGTGCATATGGGCAAACCATTGTTCTAAGCCCAAATTCACTCATCTGTCAAATGGGGATAAAAATGCTTGCACTGAGAGGCAATATGGGGTAGTAGAGTGTTCTCTAGGAGTCAAGAAAACAGGTTCAAGCTCATTCATGACATAGTGGCTATGTGACCCTCGGCAGTTTACTTAACCTTCTAGTAATCTAGATGACTATCTTTCCAGACTAAACATGACAGAAAAGATGCTAAACTGCATTAGTACAGGGAGTTTCTCACCATATTCTCCCTATGTGGATTACATCATAGGTTCCATTAAAAAAAGCCCAACACTTGGACTATTTCACAGAATTGAAGCATTATATATATTATGCTTATATATATATATTGAAGCAATATATATATATATATTATAAGGCACTTTTGCCTTATAAATGTGCAATTTATTTCTTGATTTTAATATTTCTGTATTCTCATCGATGTGAGTACTCTCTCTAATGGTGGAGATGGCAACCCATGCACACCTTGTCATCCTGTAGTATTCTTGTCCCTGTTCTTATCCCTTGCCATAGCCCCTACCCTCAGGAGTGTCCTAAGCCCATCTCTAACCAATTTCCCAGAGCCGAAGTGTGTGCGTGCGTGTGTGTGTGTGTGTGTGTGTGTGTGTGTGTGTATGCTTTTTTTTCTGGAAAGCCTGGTTGTTAAACATTTACCAGTACACCCCTAATGTGTATCTGCCTGCCTAATCCCTAATGGAAGATCTAGAGGACTTCCCCACAGTGACATTACCCCATGATTGTTTTGAAGATCAAATGAACTAAGGTTTATAAGAAGGGAATAGGAGGAGGAATATTGATTTAGCACAGGAAACTCCCGTTGTGGGGGCCTCCACAACCAATGCAGATTAGAACTGTCTGACAGGATAGGTACAGGGCAATGGACTTGTCCAGGATCTCCTAACTAGTGCACTCAGTGGCAAGATTAGAACCTAAGTGATCTGATTCCAGATTCTCTCGCCATTATCCCACACTGACTCAGGAATCAGAAATTCTTTGTAAACCTTAAAATGCCATCTCAATGGCATCTATTGTCATTCTTATTATTTAGTCTCACCTGCAGGAGTAGGTGGTGTGTGATCTGTTTGTATTGAAAAAAGAGAGAAAATAAATATGTGAAGTCTTCTGAGCTCTAGAAGGTATTATGCAAATCCAAGGGGGCTGATGTTATACTAATTTTTCAAATAACTCTCTTTTATTCTCTCTCTTTCCCAGCACACTTGCCCACTGCCTTGAATCCTATTTCTTTTCCTCTTTGATACCCTTCTATCCACCATTCCCCATTTAATTCAGTTTTCACCTCCACTCCCCTTAAAACATCCTTGCCAAGGAAAGTAATGGCTTCCTCTGGGCATCTTTATTGTAGTGATGTGTTTTGATTTTTCTTCAGCCTTTTCAGATGCCAGCAGTTTAAGCGACTTACCCAAAGTCACAGAGTAAGTTCATGATGGAACCGAGACCAGAACTCTCAGCCTAACCCTCTTCCCACCAAATTTGTTTTCCAAAATGATGTTAAGAAGGGTGATTTCAACACAGGGAGGGGAAAAGCATATTCAAAAATTCTCTGGGCGGGCTCGGATGTAATAAAACAAATACATATTCAGAGGTAGTGTGAAATGAAGTTCCAGGATTGAAGGCAGCCTCATCATCTCCGATGCGGTTAAAATCAGCCATCAAACAGGAGGAGACAGAATGCAATTGGGTTTCCTCAGATCATTGTTTCTGAAATGAGTAAGGCACAAAATCCTTCAACTTCTGCAGCTTGGGATTTTAGACTGTGCATTTTATTAAGCCATTTGAAGAGAGAGGGCCACCAGAACAGTCGGCTCCTTTCTTCTAGCTACCTCTCTGGTCCCATACTTTCTGCTCTTACTACACTCAGCAGTGTGAGCCTTGACTCACACAAACACACATGGACACACATAAACAGAGGGGTTGTGCCTTCTAACCTGATTTTCATAGCTTTCTTGAATACCAAAGTTGGAGCAACATTTATTTTTCTATTGTTGGCTGAGTTTGCTTTCACTATCAAGCGGGTTAGTTGGTATCCCAGTCCCACAGTCACATCACACTTATTCCGGCCTAGGATCAGCAGGTAAATGGCTATTTACTTATACAGCTAAATGAAGGATTCACAGTATGCAAAACAGCAGGAAAAGTCCATGAGCCCATCACCATTACCAAAGAATAGGAATTTTAAAGCTAGAAAGGACTCCTTAGAAATCCTCTGGTCATCATTTTATTAAAAAACAAAAACAAAAACAACTAAGATCCAAAGGAATTAAATGAGTTTATGAAAGGCATTCAAAGTCCCTCATAGCCCTCTCCTACCTTTCCAGTCTTAGACCTTACTCCCTTCAATCTAGTGACACTGACCTCCTGGCTGTTCCACAAAAAAGACACTAATCTCTTGGCTCCCAGCATTTTCTCTGACTGTCCCCTTCCACATGTATGCTCTCCCTTCTCAGACCTATCTCCTGACCTCCCTGCCTTCCTTTAAGTCTCTACTCATCCGTTCTATAGGAAGCCTTCCCAACCCCTGTTAACTCTAGTGCAGTTCCTCCGTTATTTTCTATGTATCTTGTATATATCTTGCTTTGTATATATGTGTTTGTATGTTCTCCCTCCCATTAGATTGCAAGCTCCTTGAGGGCAGGAACTATCTTTTTCCTGCTCTTTACCTAAACCTAGTAGGTTTATTGAATTATTGGTTTGTCCAAAGTCACACACTGAGGTAGGTGCTGAGTTCCTTGATTCCCCTCTGATGCTCTTTATGGTACACCATGATGTTTGCTAATCAGAAGACCTGAAGCCTCTGCTGGAGTAATTAGAGCCAGGATACTGTTCTCAAGAATCTCTAAAGACAAAAAGACATGTGTGTTTTTGTGTGAGAGAGGATGATTAAAATATATAGGGATAGAGAAGGATGAAAAAGTCAGTTACTGTATTTGAGGGTTTTTTTTTCTTTTGTCATACCTCTAATTTACTTAGTGCAGAGAACTTCCAACGAGGAAATTCCTTCTACAGATGCTAATTGGCAACTGTTCTGCAATTTATATTTTTTGAGAGATGCCTGGGCCATAGAGAAGTTAAGTGGCTTGCTCAAGGTCGCACAACCAGTGGCCATTAGAAATGGAACTTGACTCCAAGTTATCCTAACCCAGAGACCAGTCCTCTATCCACTAAACCATTTAGCTTTTCTGATTTGAAGTTGCCAATACAATAGATACAAACCCCCAGTTCAATTCAATGTTTTTCAATTCAACAGTTATTAAGTACCTACTATATGCAGGACGCTGTACCAGGCACTAGCCATAAAGCTATCACAATATATTATACATTAGATTAGAATAAAGGGAATATAGGATTAGACAAATGCTGACACTTTCTTACTCGTGAATACAACTACCTTATTTTCTCACTAGTAGTAGGATTGAGCATGTATGCATATAAGTAAAATATGAGATAGGGAGAAAAAAGGGCAAAAAAAAGATTCAGAAAAAATGCTCTGTGAACTTGATGTGAGGAAGAGAAGAACATATTAAGTTGAGAGGAATCAAAAAAGTCTTCCTAGAGTAGATAGTACATAAGCAAAGCCCTAAAGGAAGAGAGGGACTTCAACAGTGGTAAGCAAGGAAAATGTAAATTCCAGTTATGGACCCCCAATGGGTGGCAATTCATAAAGGTAAGAATTTGGTCAAGGACTCCAATTGTGTTGTAATGTAGAACTGTGAAAAAGAGTGTTGTGAAATAAAGCTTGGCAGGTAGTTTGGGGAATCTAAAATGTCATGCTAAGGATTTCTATTTTATATTAGAGGCAATAGAAAGCCACTGAAGATGTTTTGTAAAAGAGTGAACCTGATCAGATTAGTAGGTTAAGGAAATTATTTTGACAACTATGTAAGGAATGGATTGATGCAAAGTGAAATGAGTAGATCCAGGAAAACAATTTATACAATAACAATAGTGGAAAGACAATGAAATTCTTCTTCTTCTTCTTCTTCTTCTTCTTCTTCTTCTTCTTCTTCTGCTGCTGCTGCTGCTGCTGCTACTACGACTACTTCAACTTCTACTTCAGCTTCTTCTTCTTTCTCCTCCTCCAATGTGAAAAAAGAAAAGAAAAATAATGACATGGGGAAGGGAGAAGCTGAAGACCAAGTGGTCATTTCAGAGATTATTACAATAATTTAGGAAAGGTATTATTAGGACCTAAACTAGAGTGTGGCAGTGTGTGAACATTTTTAGTTTGAGGTGGACATTGGATGTCTAACTGGAAATTACTATCAGACATCTGGAAACCTCTTTTGCTCAGGGACTGGGAATACATGTATAGAATTAAGTCATATGCATAGAAGCAATAATTGGAGGTTTAAAGTGGATGAGAGCACCAAGGGAGAGAATGTAGAGGTAAAAGAGAAGAAGTCTGGGGATAGAGCTTTGGGGGATACCCACACCTAGGTTACAAGAAGCAAATTGTGAACTGATAGAGGAGAGCAAGAAGGAGATGAGTGAGAAACCTAGAAGAGAACAATGCCAAGGATGCCAAAGGAGGATTGATAGGAAGAGAAGTTGGTTCACAAAGTTTAAAGGTGAAGACTGATCAAGTAGGATAAGGGTTAAGAAAAAGCCAAAGGAAATTGCAATTAAGGTATTCCTAAAAACCCTTGAGACAGCACTTCTGATTGGATCAGAAGACAACTTAGAAAGGATTGAGGAAAGAAAGGATTAAAAGAAAGAATAATATAGAATACTCTTTCTAGGAGTTTAATATAGTGAAGGAGAGGGGTAATATAGGTTGATAGTTTCATAGGATGGTAGGGTTAAGGGAAGGGGTGTTTTTTTCCTATTACACAGCTGAGGGTAAATAAATGTAGACAGTAGAGAAGAAATACAGTAGAGAGAGTTTGAGAGTTAGAGGATGGGGAGGAAAGAGAGGAAAAAAAAGAAAGAGAGAAAAAGACAGAGATAGAAAGAGACAAAAATGTTAGATAGGGCAAAGTTCTAAAAGAAATAGAAAGGGATGGGATCAAATTCACGAATACAGGAATTAGCCTTGACCTAGATAGAGAAGACCACTTTATTCTTTGAGACTGAAGCAAAGGAAAGGATCAGTAAATAATAGAAGAAGAGGGCTTGAAGGGTAGAGGAATAAAGATGGGGAGGTCATAACATAGACTTTATTTTTCTTCATTAAGAATTTGGGGGCTATGGGGCAGCTAGGTGGCACAATGGATAGAGCACTGGCCTTGGAGTCAGGAGGACCTGAGTTCAAATCTGGCCTCAGACACATAACACTTACTAGTTGTGTAACTCTGGGCAAATCATTTAACCCCAACTACCTCACCAAACAAACAAAAAAAGAACTTGGGGGCTAGATCAGAGAAGAGATTTGTAATAACATGATAAGTGCAATAGATTCCATCAGAGATGAGTAAAAAATGCTACGCAGCAGTGATGTCATAACTGAGGTAAGCCTACATGAATTTGGGGTGGGATCCAATTCCTTGAATTATGGCAATGTTTGGCAGCTTGGGAGTTGTAGCAGAGAAGAAAGAAGCAGGTATGATACAAGGCTGAACATTGTAAGGGTATCAATTGTAGAAGGGCAAAGGATTCAAGAGCAAAAGACAATGTTTTATTGAACTGGCTAAGAAGAAAGTCAAGATAGTGAGAGGAGGGTAGTGAGACCAGAACAGGGATGATAGGAAGGAGCTAAGAGAGAAGCAGTGAGGGGGAAAAAGTAAGTTCTGGCAAAATGAGAGACTGGGAAAAAGTGGGACAGAGTACTGTGATTAGAGAGGGAAGTTCAAGTTCTTGGAAGTGAAACAATTTGGGATGACAGCGAAGTCTAAAGTATGCCTACCCCTGTAGATGGTTCAGCTAACTGGAGACAAAAGTCATGGGAGTTAAAGAATGTGATGAGATGGGAAGCTAGGGAATTAGAACAAGAAGCTATCAGCTCTGCTTTGGGAGCAAAGATCAGGGAACTGTTTGTTTCTCTGTGCCAGATATCGGCAATGCCAAGAAAAGAGGAGCAGCTGTGTACCCGAAGTTGCGGGGTCACACTTGTGGGGTCACCCAGCTTCCAGATGTTTTCTCAAATCTATTTCAGAGAACCAGAAAGTAACTTCATTGCTGGTGTTGTCCACTTTGGAGACGAGAATCTTGGGTGTGAATGACAGAATATGGATAAGAGCCAGCATTTGTGCTGAATGCTTGGGTCTTTATAAGTTGATACAGAACAAGTTTTATACAGGAGTCAGCCTGCAAAAAAGGAAAATATGATTTCAGTAAGTGTATGTGGAAGTACTCTGGAGTGCACGAGGCAACACAAATGCTAGGACAAGTGTGAAGAGAGTCTGACCCATGATCTAGGGAATGCTGTTAGTGTGACTGAGTGTGACTGAGCAAGTGATAGATTCATGACAGGGTCAGGAGCTTCACCATGGAGGTGGCTCTCGCTCCCCTGTCACTTCAGATGGAATAGTGTGGTTGGAATAATAAAGTCCAACAGCTCTAAATATTAAAGCCAAACTCTTGAAGCAAAAATAAATAAATGAGTTTTAAAAATCAAATGTATTTTTATTTATTTTGTTAAATATTCCTCAATTACATGTAATATTTTAACATTCATTTAAAAATTTTGAGTTCCAAATGATCTCCTTCCTTCCTACCCCCTCACACTCCTTGAGAAGGCAAGCAATATGGTATCAAATTATATATGTACAGCCCTGAAAAATGTATTTCCATATTAGCAATATCACAAAAGAAAATACACATACACACACATACACACACACACAAGAAAAATAGAGAAAGTGAAAAAAATATGCTTCAATCTGCATCTGGAGTTCATCTTTTCTCTCTCTGGAGATGGATAGAATTTTTCATCATGGGTTCTTTGGAATTATCTTGGATCATTCTCTTGATCACGGTAGCCAAGGTCTTTCACAGTTGATCATTATTACAATATTTTTGTTACTGTATACAATGATCTCCTGGTTCTGTTCCTGTCATTCTGCATCAATTCATATAGCTCTTCCCAGGTTTTTCTGAAACCAGCCTTTTCATCATTTCTTGTACCACAGTAGTATTTCATCACAATCATATACCACAACTTATTTAGCCATTCCCCCATTGTTGGACATCCTCTCAATTTCCAAATCTTGGTCACTGCAAAAAGAGCTGCATTGTTGGTGGAGTTGTGAAATGATCCAACCATTTTGGAGAGCAATTCTTTGATCTCTTTGGGGTACAGACCTAATAGTGGCATTGCTGTATCAAAGGGTGCACATGATTTTATAGCCCTTTGGGTATAGTTCCAAATTGTTTTCCAGAATGATTGAATCTGTTTCTAACTATGCCAACAGTACATTTGTGTCTCAATTTTCTCACATTCCATCTAGTATTTGTCATTTTCCTTTTCTGTCATGTTAATCAATATGATAGGTGTGAAATGGTGTCTCAGAGTTGTTTAAATTTGCATTTCTTTAATCAATAGTGATTTCAAACATTTTTAAAATGTGACTATTGATAGCTTTGATTTCTTAATCTGAAAACTGCCTGTTCCTTTGGCCATTTACCAATTGCAGAATGGCTCTTATTTTTATAAATTTTGCTCAGTTCCCTCTAAATTTGAGAAATGAGGTCTTTATCAGAGAAATTTGCTATAAAATTTTCCCTCCATTTTTTGCTTTCCTTCTAATTTTGGCTGTATTTTGTTTGTGCAAAACCTTTTTAATTTCATGTAATCAAAATTATCCATTATATTTCTCAAGATCCTCTCTATTGATCAAAAACTTTTCCCTTAGCCATAGATCTGACAGGTACATTTACCCATGTTCTCGTGATTTGCTTATATAATCACAATGTATGTCTAAATCAATTATCAATTTTAAAGGGATCCTTTTTTTATTATTTATTTATTTATTTAATGAGGCAATCCGGGTTAAGTGACTTGCCTAAGATCACACAGCTAGTACGCATCAAATGTTTGGTCTGAGGCCGGATTTGAACTCAGGTCCTCCTGACTTCAGGGCCGGTGCTCTATCCACTGCGCCACCTAGCTGCCCCATCAATTATCAGTTTTGACCTTCTCTTAGTATATAGTGTGATATGCTGGTCTTTGCCTAGTTTCTGCTAAACTGTTTTCTAATTTTTCTAGCATTTTTTGTCAAATGATGAGTTCTTGCCCCAAATCTTGGATCTTTGGGTTCGTCAAACATTAGATTATTGTCGTCATTTACTAGTGTGTATTATGTACCTAATCTATTCTTCTGATCCACCACTCTTAATTCTTAGCGTGTACCAGATCGTTTTGATGATTACTGCTTTGTTATATGGCTTGAAATCTGGTATTGGTAGGCCACCTTCCTTGACAGTTTTTTTTTATTGACTCCTTTGATATTCTTGATCTTTTGTTCATTCAGATAAATTTTAATATTTTTCATAGCTCTATAAAACAATACTTTTGTAATTTGATTGATATGACACTGAATAAATAAATTAACTTAGGCAGAATTGTGATCTTTATTATACTGGCTACCCATGAACAATTAATATTTCTCCAATTATTTACATCCAACTTTATTTGTGTGAAAAGCATTTTGTGATTGTGTTCATATAGTTGCTGGGTTTGTCTTGGCAGGTAGACTCCCAAGTATTTTATATTGTCAACAGTTATTTTAAATGGAATTTATCTTCCTATCTCTTGCCATTGGTTTTGTTGGTAATATATAGAAATGCTAATGATTTATGTGGGTTTATTTTATATCCTGAAACTTTGCTAAATTGCTAATTGTTTCAACTAATTTTTTAGATGGTTCTTTAGGGTTTTCTAAATATATCATCATATCATCTGTGAAGAGTGATAATTTTGTTTCCTCATGGTTTATTTTTATTCCTTCAATGTCTTTTTCTTGTATTATTGCTTCAGTTAACATTTCTACTACAATATTGAATAATAGTGGTGATAATGGAAATCCTTGCTTCAACCTTGATCTTACTGGGAAGGTTTCAAGTTTGTCCCTGTTACAGATAATGTTTGCTCTTGGTTTTAGTTAGATAATTATTTATCATTTTAAGAAAGGCTGTATTGATTCCTATGATTTCTAGTGTTTTTAATAGGAATAAATGTAGTATTTTGTCAAAAGTTTTTATTGCATCTATTGATATAATCATATTATTTTTGTTGGTTTTGTTATTGATGTGGTCAATTATGCTTATAGTGCTCCCAATATTGAACTAGTCTTGCATTTCTGGTATGAATCCTATTTGAACATAGTGTATGATCTTTGTGATACATTGCTGTAATCTCCTTGCTAGTATTTTCTTTTAAATGTTTGTATTGATATTCATTAAGGAGGTTAGTCTATAATTTTCTTTTTCTGTTTTTGCTCTCCCTGGTTTAAGTTTTTGTTATTGAGTTCTGCTCATGATTTCTTATAGCACAATAGTATCCATTACATTCATATACCACAACTTGTTCAACCATTCCCCAGTTGATGGTCATGCCCCCAATTTCCATTCTTTGCACTTGTAGGTCCTTTTCCCTTTTTTAATGATCTCTTTGGGATACAGACCTAGTAGCAATATTGCTGGATCAAAGGGTATGCATAGTTTGGTTGTCCTTTGGGCATAGTTCCAAATTGCTTTCCAGAATGGTTGGATCAATTTACAATTCCACCAACAATGCATTAGTGTCCCAATTTTCCCACATCTTCTCCAACATTTATCATTTTTCTTTTCTGTCATATTAGCCAATCTGATAGGTATGAAGTGATACCTCAGAGTTATTTTAATTTGCACTTCTGTAATCAATTGTGATTCAGAATATTTTTTTTCATTTGACTATACATAGTTTTGATTTCTTCATCTGAAAACTGCCAGTTCATATCCTTTGACCATTTGTCAATTGGGGAATGACTTGTGTTCTTATTAATTTGACTCAATTCTCCATGTGTTTGAGAAATTAGGCCTTTATCAGAAACACTTACTACAAAAATTATTTCTCAGCTTTCTGCTTTCCTTCTAATCTTGATTGCATTGGTTTTGTTTATGCAAAACCTTTTTAATTTAATGTAATCAAAATTACCCATTTTGCATTTCATAATGCTCTCTATCTCTTCCTTGGTCATAAATTCTTTCCTTCTCCATAGATCTGACAAGTAAACTATTTCTTGCTCTCTTAATTTGCTTATTGTGTCACCCTTTATGTCTAAATCATGTACCCATTTTGACCTTATCTTGGTATACGGTGTGAGATGTTGGTCTCTGCTTAGTTTCTGACATAGTATTTTCTCCAGCTCATTTTACAGATGAGGAACTGAGATAAATAGGGCTAAGTGACTTGCTTAGAGTCACACAGCTAGTAAATGTTTAAGGACTGATTTCAACTCAAGGCCAGTGGTATATCCACTACCTGGCTTTCCCTGGTTTAGGTATCAAAACTATATTTGTATCATAAAAGGAATTTGGTAGGACTCCTTCTTTACCTACATTTAAAAATAGTGTATTCATTATTGAGATTTATTGTTGGTAGAATTCCCTTGTAAATTGATCTTGTCCTGGGGATTTTTTCTTAGGGAGATTATTTATAGCTTTTAAAATTTATTTTCCTAAGATATAGCTATTTAAGTATTCTAGTTCTTCTTGTTAATTTGGGCAATTTATATTTTAAAAATTTTCATCCATTTCCCTTAAATTGTCAGTTTTGCTGGCATATAATTAGGCAAAATAGCTCCTAATAATTGCTTTAATTTCATCTTCACTGGTGGTGTATTCTGCCTTTTCATTTTTGATACTGGTAATTTGTTTTTCTTTGTTTTAAGTCAAATTAACCAATGGTTTATCTATTTTAGTGTTTCTTTTTTTCAAAAAAAATAGTCCCTAGTTTTATTATTAGTTCAATGATTTTTTACTTTTAATTTTATTAATCTCTCCATTGATATTCAGGATTTCCATTTTGGTATTTAATTATGTTTTTAAAATTTATTCTTTTTCTGATTTTTAAAGTTGCAAGTCCAATTCATAGATTTTCTCTTTCTCTGTTTTATTAATGTACATGCTTTAGAGATAGACATTTTCCCTTAAACACTTCTTTGGCTGCATCCCATAAATTGTGGTATATTTTCTTAATATTGTAATTTTATTTAATGAAATTATTGATTATTCCTATGATTTGTTTTTTTTTTACCCACTCATTCTTTTGGATTAGATTATTTAATTTCAAATTAATTTTAGTCTATGTTTCCATAGTTCTTTATTGAATGTAATTTTATTACATTATGATCTGAATAGGGCACATTCGTTATTTTTGCTTTCTGCATTTGTTTGTGAGATTTTTATGTCCTAATGCATGGTCAGTTTTTGTGAAGGTGTCTTGTATAGCTGAGAAAAACTTTTACTCCTTTCTATTCCCATTCAGTTTTCTCCATATGTCTGTCATGCTAACTTTTCTAAGATTCTATTCTTCTCTTTAACTTCTTTCTTATTTTTTTATAGTTAGCATAATTTTACTGTTTATTACATCCTGTTATTCATTTAGCCTTTACTTTAAGAATTTGCATGCTCTGTTGTTTTGTGCATACAAATTTAGTATTGATATTTCTTCATTGTCTATAGTGCCTTTTAGCAAGATGTACTTCCCCTGATTATCTCTTTTAATTAGGCCAATTTTTGATTTTTCTTTGTCTGAGATCATGATTGCCATTCCTACCTTTTTTTTTTATTTCAGCTGATGCATAATAGATTCTAATCCAGCCCTTTATTTTAGCTCTGAGTCTCTGGGTTTCAAGTGTATTTCTTGTAAACAACATATTATTGGAACCTGGTTTCTAATACATTCTCCTACCTGCTTCTGCTTTAGGGATGACTTCATCCCATTCACATTCACAGTTATGATTATTAACTGTGCATTTCTCTCTATCCTATTTTCTTCTGTTTATCTTTTCTCTCTGTTTATCCTATGCTTCCTCTAAAGTCTGTTTGGTTTCTGACCACTGTCTTCCTTTGTCCACATCCCTTTTATAACCCTCCCCACTTTTTCTTATCCTCTTTCCCTCCCACTTCTCTGTTGTGTAAGAGAGATTTCTATAACCAATTGAGGGTATTTATATACATAAATATATATATATATATATATATAGATAGATAGATAGATAGATAGATAGATAGATAGATATGTAACTTTCCAATGAGGTATTCCATATTTTCTTCTTTTTTAAAAATTCTTTTGAATTTATTTTATTGTTTCTTGATGTCTCGTTGAGTCATTAGCTTCCACTTTCCTAATTCTAATTTTGAAGGGATCATTTTCTTCAACGAGCCTTTGTACCTCTTTTTCCATTTGACCATTTCTGTTTTTTAAGGAGTTACTTTCTTTGGCATTT
Source organism: Vombatus ursinus (assembly GCF_900497805.2). Lineage (NCBI taxonomy): Eukaryota > Metazoa > Chordata > Mammalia > Diprotodontia > Vombatidae > Vombatus > Vombatus ursinus. The sequence goes on along the minus strand of NW_020954737.1, from coordinate 11,770,074 downwards.
TTTTGTGACTCATTTATTGAGCTGTTAATTTTCTTTTCATAATTTTCTTGCATTGCTATCATTTCTTTACCCAATTTTTCCTCTAACACTCTAATTTGACTTTGAAAATTAGTTTTTGGCTCTTCCAGGAATTTTTGTTGAGCTTGTGTCCAATTCACTTTTTTCCCTTTGAGGCTTTGCCTGTAGCTATTTTGACTTCATTGTCCTCTTCTGAGTTTGTATTTTGATCTTTTATGTCACCATAGTGGATTTTTATAGTCAGATTCCTTTTTTGTTGTTTGCTCATTTTCTAGCCTATTTCTTGACTTTAAACTTTACATTAAAGTTGAATTCTGTTCCTGGTGCATGAATGTGAATGTGAGTATGAGTGTGTGTGTAGGGGTACTGTTCTAAGTTTCAAATATTTTTGCCCTGCTGTTTTCAGAGCTAGTTCTGAAGGTTTGGAAATTTTCTACTTCCAAAATGGGTGGGATCTGGGGAGAGCTGTGATCACTGCTCTCTTAGTCCTGACCCAGGAAGGGCCCCTGATCCCTTGTGACTGAAAGCGATATTGTTCTTCAGGGCTGTTACTCCCTGAAGGCTGAAAGTGCTTTTCTCTGCCTTTAACTGTGACCTGGAAATGGGTATAGACAATGGAATTGACAAACGGTACCCTGTACTATGTCCAGTACTAGCATAGAGGTCTCCTGTAATCTTTCTGACCAGCTGTCAGATTCCCTTACCATCTCTTGCTTGTGAGCTCCCAAAGCTTCTGCTGCAATTGTGGCCACCCCCAAGTCCCATCACTGGTTCTCATCTTCTGTATCATAGGCGACAAGTCTTGTCAATTCTACCTCCACAACATCTTTTATGAATATTGTTTTTTTTCATCCATCTCACAGCCATTGTCTGAATGCAGGACATTATCACTGCTCTCCTGGACTCTTCCTTATGGCTCTCCTTGGCTCTCATATCCAAGACATTCTCCACACAGACAAAATGCAATTCTTTAAAGCAGAGGTCCAAAAAGGAACCCTTTTCCAACCTCTTTTGCTTCTAGTGCTTTTCCTCTGCTAATTATTTCCTATTTATTCTCCACATAGCTTGTTTTGTGTGTTTGCGTGTTTTCTTTCCCTTTAGACTATACATTCCTTAAGGACAGGGTCTGTCTTTTGCCTCATTTGTATCCCTAGGACTTAGTATAGTGCCTGACACATAGTAGGCACTTAATAAGTGTTTACTGATGGATTGATTGACCAGGCCATGCCCCTGATCAAGAAGCTCCAGGGGCTTCCAATTTCCTGTGGACAAAATGCCAATTCCTTGGCTTTGCCATTTCGAGCCCTTCACAATCTTGCCTCCAGCCTGTCTTTCTAGATTTGTTTCACATTATTTTCCTTCATTTATTCTGTGTTCCTGCTGAACTGACCTATTTGTTGTTCCTAGAACACAACTTTTCATCCTGTCTGTATGACTTTTCACAGGCTGTTCTCAATCTCTGGATTACACTCCTTCCTTGCCACTGCATAGAAGAACCCCTAGCTTCCTACAAGGCTCATCTTAAGTCTTCCCTCCTCTATGAGGCTTTTCCTGCTTCCCCCACCCCACCCGCTCTGCTGCCTCCATTCCTCGTATTCTTCCCTTACCCTGATAATTACTTTGTACAGATTTTGCATGTATTTATCTCCCAAAAGAATGTAAACTCTTTGAGGACAGGGACTGTTCTTGTTTTCCCTTTGTATCCTCAGCACTTAGCACAGTGCTAGCACATGGTAACGAGGCTCCTGGCCCCATTCTTGGTTTCCAGATTTCAAACCATGCTGTCTCATCATCTTGGAACTTCTCTCTGAGCCTGAAGCCTCTTCATTCTGGAACATCCAATCACTCCTGCAGCCTTCATAATCTAAAATGTGCCCTTCTCCCACTGCAGGGCCTCCTGGAGCCTCCATTTTATAGAGGGGCCCAGGCTGGCCCTCATTCCCTTCCTGGCCCTGGAAGCCGTTAGCTTCCAGGCTTCAAAACCATGTGTCAGATATCTTCATCCTCTTCCCCCTTCTTCCCTGCTTTTCTGCTCCCTTTTGCATGTTGTCTTCTCCTATTAGAATGTAAGCTTCTTCAGGGCAGCAACTGTCTTTATTTTTTTCTTGTATTTGTATTCTTGGTGCTTAGCACTATTCCTGGCACAATCTAAGTGATTAACAAATGCTTGTTTTCCTCCTCCTCCTCCTCCTCCTCCTCCTCCTCCTCCCCCCCCCC
>NW_020954737.1:11761550-11767739 GCF_900497805.2 Vombatus ursinus | reverse complement strand
TCTCTCTCTCTCTCTCTCTCTCTCTCCCCCTCTCTCTCTCCTTCCCTGCACCCTCTATTCCCCCACCCTCCCTCCCTCCCTTTTTCCCTCTCTCCCTTTATTTTTTCCCTTTAAATAATCCAGAACACATAAAGATTTATTGAAAACTATGACACACAGATAGACCAGTTTTTCATTTGAAATAAAACGGCCAACAACTTCCAGTATTTCCCTGGTAGTGTCACCAGTTATTAACAAAGCCCTAAGTTCCAGAACCAAATTAACAAATGAAGCTTGTGCATCAACATTCATCCATAATATCTTTCACTTTCCTTCTTTCCTTCCTTCCTTCCTTCCTTCCTTCCTTCCTTCCTTCCTTCCTTCCTCTCTTCCTTCTTCTCTCCCTCCCTATGTCCCTCTCTTCATTCCACTTGTTGAATGAATGAATGAATGGATGTGTTCTGGAGATACAATAGAAAGAGAACTGGACCACCTGCTGGGTTAGATTAGGTCAAAGGGTCATGGGATCATGGAATTTAGAGCTGGATGATTCATCACTAATCTCTCTCTCTCTTTTTTTTACTCCAAAATTATGTTATTATATGATTCTGTCCTAGGGAAAGAGAGGCACAAATGCTTATTTTGAGAAAAAGTTGGAGGAGCTAGGGGCCTGTGGTATATGTCTGTTCTGAGCTAGAAGAGGGTTCTTAATGCCCCAGGGAGAAATAGAATTAATGAAACAACCAATTAAAGATCAATGAGAACCTAAGGTATTATCATCCAATTTTCTATGTAGATGTATCTTGCAATGTGATTGGTCAGCTCCTTAAGCATAACTCCCTCTTTTGGGTTTGCCTGCATCTTGTATCATACCCAAGACAGTTCTGAGCACACTGTGGATAGCCATTCCTCTGGAGTCCAAAGGTTACAGGTATGGGAGTCTTCATTTCTAGCCCTGTCTTTGCCAAGAAGTCATTGCTATAACCTTGGGTTAATGTATCAGTGTCTTGGCTACCTCATCTGTAAAATGAGGTGACTGGGATGGGATAATCTCTAAAGACCTGCCTAACTCTAGCATTTTGTGATTCTGAATGCCCAATAAATACTTACTGAATTCAGTAACCTTATTTTTAATGCTGGTTATGATAGTGATATTTACTTACCTCTTTAAGCGTATTATCTCATTTGATCTTCATAATAACCCCATGAGGTATTTTCCCCATTTTACAGATGAGGAAACTGAAGCTCATAGAGTTATAGTGAGTTGCCCAGTGTCACACATATGTCGGAGCTGAGGTTTGAACCCAGGTCATTACCTTGGGGCTAAGCCTCTCTCCACTATACCTTCTGAAGAAAGTATAAACAAGCCGTTTCATGGTTTTAAGTAGTTTAGACATTCCTAAGTGTTGTGATAGGGGCCTGGATCAGATGATCTGGAGAGTTCCAGGCTGAACCCAACAGGATGAATTAACCAATATTACCGTTGACATATTATTCCTTATTTGGGAAATTCAATGCATTATTTTCCCAAGTATTTTTAAAAAAATCATATACTGAGCCTAGGAAAGAGTTCAAAAAAATAAGTCTCATCTCTCTGACAAGAGAAAACAAATCTGACCTTTAGGTCACTTCATCAGCTGTCTCTTCAGGGCATCTGACATTGACACCTTCCCTTTGTCCCCCTACCCCTCTTTTTTCTACTTTGGAGCCCCTTCTGTTCCTCTGAGCTATGTATGACCCACTGTCATAAGCATCCTAGGGACTGTGGAAGATAGAAATTCATAGAAAATCACTCAAACTTCATCTTAACCACTTCAAACTGATGTTTTGCAAGCATTTATAATAAAGAGAAAAAACAGACTAATATCTGATTCAACTGTTCTTGGTTTTGTCCAGGGGTCTGGCTGAGAAAATAACCCAGGAGGTGATATCCCAAAAGCAAGTCAGCAGGAGAAGGAGAGTGAGAGGGTGTGGGTTATTCAGGCCTGGATAATTCATAGACTGGATCAATACTCCTTGGAAAATTGAGAGTTGGCTACATGAGGCCTGCAGAATTCTGGGTAACTAAACCTGTGGTATAGTTCCCTTAGGGATGTTATAAGGCTCGAAAGAGATAATGTGTGCAAAGTACTTTGCAAATTTAAAAGGGATATGTAAATGAAACATTGTCATTATTTTACTCCCTTCAGAGTCTCCATTGAATCCTGTCTGGAATGGAACTGACTGAGCAACCAAAGAATTGAGGTCCCTGTAGCCAGGTAGCACCTCATGCCAGAGTTTTCGATTGTGATGCTAGTCAATGGGAGAGAGTGTAGGGTGAAAATGAAAATGGAATATTTGGTTAGTGCTCTGACAAGCCATGAATCAAAACCAAGTGAAATTGCTCTGGGGTCTCTCGGCCTGTCAGTTTTCACCATCCATTTTGTAAACCCCACAGGGCCATGTAATTCCGAGCACAGCCAACTGTTTGTAAAGGAGAGCTCCTCCCTCCAGTTGACTGCTTGGGTGCTTCCTCTCTGGGCCATGGTCAACACAAATTAGACCCCGGTGTTTTTTAAAGAACATTACTTAATTTAAAAGGGTAAGGGTTTGGGGAGTGGGTAGGTGGAATGGTCAACTGAGAAGGTATAAACATTAAAATATGCCTGATGGATGTTTCCCAGACTGTCACACCGCCTGAGATTTTTGTTCTATCTCAAGGGACTACCTAACTCCTCCTCCCAAATGAACATATTGATTCTTCAGCTGAGTGGCTATTCATTCTTATTAGGAGAACTATAGCAGAGAGATTGTTTATAGCTTCCACATGCTGGGAAGGGGGTGGTAATGGGGGGTGAGTGTGTGAAAGGTAGAGAGGGTAGGTAAAGGGAGTTCTGTGCCCCTGAGGACAGGAAGATGCAACCAAGTGTCACAGAGGCTAAACCTCCTTTAGGAAAAGAGGCTGACAATCTACTCCTACCCTTGTCCTCACCTCAATACTTTTCTCTACCTTGGATTTAACATTGATTACAGAATAAACAAAGTATGGTAGAATAGAAAGAACACTGGATTACTGCATGGACACCTGGGTTTATATCTCAGCTCTGCCACTAATTTACTTATGTTAAAATGTGTGAGTCACTTCTTTCAGGGCCTCAATTTCCTTTATCTGTGAAATGAGGGGCTTGAACTAGATGTTAGAGATTGTTTATCTGCTAACTTTTAAAATATTTGGATAACTGCATTTATTATACTTGTTTTCCTTTATAATACTATGCATTTTATTTTAAGCATTTAAAAACATTGCTCTGAGAAGGCATCCTGAGGCTAAGCCGGACTACTAAAAAAGGTTATGACACAGAAAAAAAGATTAAGAACTCCTACTCTAGAGGATATTTGAAGCTCCTTCTGGGTCTCGCACTCCATGGTTCTAGTTGTACTTACTGGACTCTTATTAGGCTTTGATAATGATTTTTCTTCTGATTTGGGAGTAGGAGAGAAGGGATGGAAATGGTCCATTCAGAAATCATTGACATTAAAATATGTCTGGATGATGTCTCCTCAGTGACATACCAGTTGGAATTTCCATGTTTATCTAAAGGATTATTAACCCTGCAAACTCCATCACTCACCTTGGGTATATAGAGAGACACAAGCCAATGGCACCATTGGGATGCCATTCAAATGGCAAGTGGATCACTCACTTTGGATGGATTAGCAGCAGAGCCAAACTGAGGATTTAGGAACCCAGAAAGGAATTACAGACCAAATATGATGAATACTAATAATTGGCCACTGAGGAATACAGTAGATGATGCTGACGTATTGTGCTTTAATACCCAGTGACCCTGGCAGACCCATTCTTTGGGTCCTATGAACGTCAGGACCACAAACATTGAGTCACTAATTCTAACTCCTATGAATGAATGAGGCTGAGAAAAAGTAGGTGAATAAATGAAATTAAGATGTAATAGAGACAAGTTTTGTTCTTTTTGCTTACTAAAACCCAAGTGAAAATAGTTGGAAATGAAATTTGAATCAGTAGAAGTAGAAATAATGGGCAAAAGGATTTCCTTGACCATGGCCATGGGAGTCTTCTTTGTGATATATGAGGCACTTATGTTACACGATTCTTAGTTTTGAGTATTCAAGGCAGATTGTGCCAATTTATGAGTACTCTCTAACTCTAATATTCTAGGGGTCAGTTCTAAGATTGTGAGATTCTCTTAAGGCTATGCCAATTTCATTTTTTAACCCATTGGTGAACAGAGATGATTGCAAATGAAATCCAACTCAAAAGCATCTATTAAGCTCTTGCCCTCAAGGATGTTATATTCTATGGGGTGGAGGATACAACATTTACTGAGTTAAGTACATACAAATACTCAATTTAACAAGCTCATATTAAGCACCTAGTTCAGGGATGGGGAACCTGTGGCCTCAGCTGCCTTGAGCCACATGTGGCCCTCTAGGTCCTCAAGTTCAGCCCTTTGACTGAATCCAAACTTCACAGAACAAATACCCTTAATGAAAGGATTTGTTTTGTAAAACTTGGATTCAGACAAAAGGCTGCATCCAAGGACCTAGAAGACCACATGTGGCCTTGAGGTCTCAGGTTCCCCACCCCTGACCCAGTTTGCACCAGGAATTTTGCTAGGTGGTAGTAGAAACAGAGAATACTAACAATTATTAGGAGGTGCTCAGGAAAGGCCTCCAATTGCAAGTGGTACCTGAGCTGAACCAGGAAGAAAGCTAAGGATCTAAGAGGTGGAGGAAGGAATATATTTTAGAAATAGAGACAAGTGATAGAAAAGTGTAGGCTAATTGGACTAAAATGTAGAGTACATGAAGGAGAGCCAAGCAGGCAGGTTGCACAGTGGTTAGAGTGTTGGGCCTGGATTCAGGCCTGAGTCCAAATGTGGTCTGACACTAGATGTGGCCTTGGGCAAGTCACTTAACTTCTGTTTGCCTCAGTTTCCTCAACTGTAAAATGGAGACGGTAATAGCACCTACCAGAGTTTTTGTGAAGATCAAATAAGATAATATTTGTAAAGTGTTTACTTAGCACAATGTCTGGCACATAGTAGGTATTATGTAAGTGCTATTATTATTACTATTATTTTATGTAATAAATCTGGAAAGGAAAGCTGGAACAGAATTGAGAAGGACTTTAGATGCTAAGCTGAGGAGTTTTTATTTTACCATTATGTCGAGAAGCAATGATTAACACCTCTTGAGCAGGGTATGACATGGTTTGACCCATGTATTAGGAAGATCATTTTGGCAGCTGTGTGGAAAATGGATTGGAGAGCAGAAAACCTAAAAGCTGGAGCACCTAGGAGGAGGCTATTGTGGTAGTCCAGGGGAGAGGTGATGAGGGCATGAATTAGGGGGATGGCCATATATAACAAAGTAATGAGGTTATTTTTTAAAATGGGCTTCATAAACTGACTCTGAAGATAGTTTCAATAGATGACTTAAAGAAATGTTTTTGACCAATGTTTGTATCATTAAAATCAATTTATCACTTCTTAAAATGAATACTTTGAAGGATAGCATTCACTTGAATATTCAGATTAGCTTGTTAAAAAAACAAATCAGTCATTTAGCTTTATAGTTACAATTTATTTGAGTTACTTCAGTCGAAGATCCCATAGACTATCTCAGGCTGTTTCATCAAATTTCAATGCTTAATTTTTGAATTGAATGGCTTTTTTATTGATTTGACTGAAATAACTAGTTATTTTGATATTGCACAGTGTAGATACCCCCCCCATTCATACTCTCATCACTTCTTGCCTGCACTACTATAAGAGCTTCCTTATAGGTGCCTCAGCTTCCAGTGTAGACATAGTCATGAAGTTTTGGAGTTAGAAGGGTCATAGATCGTAGATCACAGGAATTATTTAATGTGGAGAAGAGAATGGTGACCTAATATTAGGGTTCACTTAAAGACAAGTTTTCAATTTATTCAGTCTTGTTACTGTTTTTGTTTGTTTCTGCCCCCCCAATTGTACTTATTTTACAGTTCTACCCAATGATGGAATAGTAAAAGAAATTCATAGAGATTGAAAGGGTATAGATTTATCCTGGTTTAGAAACATAAGATAGTGTGGGATAATGGAAAGAGCACTGGCTTTGAAGTCATAAGACTCCAGGGTTCCGAGCCCATCTCTGTCATTTACTATCTATCTATCTATCTATCTATCTATCTATCTATCTATCTATCTA